>NC_143014.1:419020636-419176406 GCF_055824585.1 Amblyomma mixtum | reverse complement strand
CAACTCAGAAACGAAATCGGACACACAATTCTTTAAAATGTAGTCGGTATAACTCTTGCCGGTGAGATTCCCATCAATAAAATAAGGGTCAACAATCTGGCCCCTAAAAATTCCGCACCACACATTTGCAGGCCAGCGAACCTGATGGTGGTGTGGGCGCAGCCAATGTGGGATTGTTTTGGACCAGTAGTGTGCGTTGTACATACTGATTATTTCGTTCCGGTTGAACTGGGCGTCGTCAGTCCACAAAATACTGTGCAAGAAGTAAGGGCTTTCATCGCATTGGATCAAGCACCAATTACTGAAGTACAGCCTTTTGTCATAGTCACGGGCCGTCAATTCCTGATGCAGACACAAATGGTAAGGATGGTATTTGTGCACTGAGAACAGCCGCCAAACAGTACAGTAGAAGAACTGGCACCGGTCGCTTGGGCGATTTATCGCACGCTAGCTTCTGGCTTTGCAACGACGTAGTACCTCATTACAGCTGTTTCATGTGATTCGGCTGCTGGTGATTTTCGCTTTCTCCTTTGCGGCTCTACAGACCCAGTTGTACGGAATCTATTCAAGATACTACTGAAAGTTGGGAGTGCGGGAACACGAGAAGCAGGATTTTTCGCCTGGAATAAACGTGCTGCAAGAGGTACGTTTTCATCTGCATTAACATAGGCAGTAACAATGTCCACCTTTTCAGCAGTCGAAAAGTTACACGGCACTCTCGGAGCCATGCTGAAGACGCGTACAGAAATGTGACAGAAAGAGCACAAGCGAAGCCTCAAAACAGGAACTCCTTACCGGAAAAAAAAATCTAGACATCCATTTACCCGATATGTATGCTTGCGACTGTTTTCTTTTTCTTGTACCTCTTTCGCAGCCAAAAACTGAAGCCTAGGAGAGCTGATATGCGCAAACTGTCAGCGCTACGCCCGGACCGTGATGAGCCGCGTCCACATTGCTTTGGCGATACCTCAGATGCCTACGAGTCGATGACGCTGCGCCAGACAAGCATTTCGCGAGCGGCAGCGGCCGACTCTGGACGGTTCCGTCCGACCGGTGACATCACGACTGCGTCACTCGTGGGCGTCCCTAATGGCGCGCTTCGTCTGCTAGGTTTCGGTTTCGTGCGTCGAAAACCGCCGAAATTGCCAGCGCTGCAGTACCAAAGAAATGACCTTTGTTTCGTTTAAAATCCGATATGGCTTTTCCTCACCGGCAGATCATAGTTTCAATTTCAATGAACCTCCGATCTGCCACAATTAAAACAGTTAATTATTTTTCCTTTTTAATTATTGAGTTAATTAGTACCTTATAGAGCTCCAGATTTTTCTTTACACAGAATACAATATTCCCCAAAAAAACGAGCACAAAATTTTAATTTGCCTATTTTTAAAAACTGCAGAAACTCCTAGGTGAAACACACTATATACTCGTCTCACAAATTTGTGATGTGAAGGTGCGCATATCAATACTGTGCCCATGGTGTACTCTTGTGTGCCGTATTGTAAGTCGCGGCCCGGAAATACTTCCGGTGCGTCGTTTCACCAATTTCCAGTTGACCTGGAAGTGCGCACGAAATGGCAAAGAAACATTTCTCGAGATATTTTGTCAATCTCCTTCGACTACAGTGTGCAACAAGCACTTCTTCGCGATGGACTACGTCAGTGATCGTAAAATAAGAAAACTTGTTCCCGGTGCGGTACAAACCACATTTGAAGGATACCTTTCTTACCTAGCGCCCGTTGCGAAGAAAGCACGTAGGACACTAAAAATTGGAGACACTGCTCCTTCTAGGAAGCCAGCGAAGTGAAAGGCTGAGCCATAAGACAGCGAGAATGTGGTGCTAGAGTTCCCGGAAGATTAAACCAAGCAGCCAGCTACTGTATGCACAAACAACAAACAATGATTCGCAGTGAGGGAGGTCATACCTTTGAATGATAGCTAAACTTCGTTCACAGGTAGCGTACTATCGCTCTAATAGCTCAAAAGCACAGCAGAAACTAGAAGCAGACAGAATGATGATATCGTCCTATCGTGAAGACAAGCGCTACTCATACCTCAAAACTATTGCGTCAGATGCCGAGAAGGGAGAGAAAAAGGCTGTCTTCCTGCTTCATCAAGTTGATGGACACCAGAAGAAATTTCAGTTTTATGCCGAAGAAGTAATAAGAGAGTGCGGCATAAGGCGCTTCTTTTCGACAAAAGGTTATGATCATACCTGTACTACTCTACTGACTGCCTCATAAGCGTACACTACAGCGCTACATCGGTCCTAGCTTGACTTCTTCTGGAATGAGTAGCACCATGAAAGAAAGGCTGATTCACGAAGCTTCCCTTCTCAGCCAGAGAGAACACGGCTTCACTAAAAATAGATGAAGCGGCAATAAAGCCAAAGTTAGCACATAATCGAAAGTCCGACGTGCTATTTGGGATCAAAGACAAGTCAGAAAATGGTGCGCCCCATACGAAGTACGAAACATTTGCTAACCGAGTCCTATGTTCCGTGCTCCATGGAATGGACAGCTAGTACAAGATCCCACGTTCTTGCTACTTCACAAAGCAGCTCAGCGGGAGAGACTTGTATGCTTGATCGAAGGACATCATCCCTGCATCTGAGGAATGCGGTTTTGTAGTCATCCGTATTGTTACCGACTACTACTCAGCGAATGGAAAGAAAATTAAGCTCCTGGGAAGTGGTTCCTTTTTAAAGGTAGTGCAACATCCTCAGGATGACGAACGAGTAATTTTTTAAGCTTCAATCCTTGGCATATTTTCAAGAATATCCGCAGCCAATTTCTGGAACTGGAGCTCACAGATAACACTGGCGTCATCAGTGGTACATTTGTGCAGAAACTGTGTGAGCACCAAAAGGAAATTACTATAAAGTTGGCCAGAAATCTGAGAACGAAACGTGTATCCGTCAGATCTTTAAAAATAAACATGCTACGAGCCATGCAGGTGCTTTTGCCCCTAGTCATGCCACGCTGGAACAACTCCAGCAGAACTCGCGAGTCAGCTCAGTTGTTTTTGCTTTGAAAGGCGGAACATCTACGATCAACTACATGAAAGTGGTGAAAAAATGGTTCAACTTTCTTCACAGAACATAAAAAGGAAGTGACTGCGAAATGGCCATCTCCAGGGAAGATGATGGCGTATACTGTGGCTGCAAAATGAGTTTTTCATCTAGGTGACGCAGATTCAAGATAGTTTCATCGCCACTGGTTTTGGGAACTTCACAGATGAAACATACTGCGCCCTACTTTTAAAAACAACATCAACAGAGGAGCCAGCCTAATTCCTACTGAGAACAGGCGTCAACTGCGTTTTGGCTAGGAAATTCAGCAGTGATCCTATCAAGGCATTGTTTGGAAAACTGCACTTTATGTGCGGAGCTAACGACGCGCTGGAGGCAATGAGCCGATTAGAGCAGCTTTGGACCACATTGTAAAGGAAATAGCCCTGCCATCGAAAGAAGTCACTGTACAAGGCGAAGACGCTGAAGAAGCGGCCGTCTCTATTCCTTTCGAAGCGGTTCAAGAACTGAGAGCTCTGCTAGCAGATCTTCCAGCCCTGCCTGCGTTTGTTGCTTACTCAGGCTTGGTGCATGCAGGTGGCTATATTCCCAAGCTTATCAATAATCTTTTGTGTGAAGACGAAAAACGCTAGCAGTCCTCTGTACATACTTCCTTCTGAGTACTGAAAAAAATGGTGAAATTCAGTACTCAAAGCCGAAGTTTCTAGCTCCCCTGGAAATGATTTCGACGTTTTTTCAAAAGGCGGTCCAAGATTTGCCACGATCAAAGATTCTCGGAGCCTTGCAAGTAATCGCTAAGCTAATTCTAGAAGATTCACCCGCCTTATGCTGTCTAGAAGGTGCTGACAAAAGTCGCATGAAATGCTTAGCGCAGAAATTTCCCCGGTTTCTTCTCGTCAGCTACACAAAAAAATTTGGCAGACCAGAATGACAAGCCTTCTGAGTTCATACACAAGCCAACGCGAAAGCATTTCTGGCTGTAACTGACATCATTCGGTACTGTGCGTCGCACAACAATGTTGTACAGGTCATTACAAGCAGTGCTTATTGCTTTCACATTTCTTAAGTATGTGAAACAATGTCGAATCTTTCTGATCTGGCGTGGTTTCGCACAGTGATAACAGATCACACAGATAAATTTGTACATTTTCAAGCGGCAAGTATTATTTTCTTCACATTTTCCATGTACTGACAGTGACTGTGCCAGCCTTAAAGAAGAAATAAATGCATCGTGACCCTGTTTTGCACTGAAATATTTTGCCTCACTTTTATTCCTGTCAGTCACAAATGATCCAGCCCTACCTGTTAATACTGTCACGTAGTGGTGACTGCAGTTCGGCGGAGGCGAAACCAGCGAGAATGTCTTCGAAATGAAGCTCTTAATTTGGGCTGAGTTGCGCCCGCAAAGAACTGAACCACTCGGAGGCGGCGTAGCAACAAGCGTGCTCGGCGGTCGTCCAACAAAATTCCCGCCGCTGTCGGCCGTGCTCTTTTTAAAGCTGATAACGAACATTCGAGTTAAAGCTTGCGAAGTTACTGGAACATTCTGGAAGTTACTGGAACATAACGAGAAGCACTCGCTGTAGCTTCGAAGGAGATTGCGTATCTGGTCTTGTCTGTTCCGGGGCAGGGCTGGGTTTATGTCTAAAGTGGGCGAATTCTCTTGGTCAGGCGAATCTTCTACGGATGTGTCGGAGAGCGCGAAGAAGACTCGGACGTCTGATTTTTCGTCGAGGAATGCAATCGTCGTTCCTCTGTTAACGTGCCGGTATTCTTCGCTGAAGTTAGTCAGCAGTACTTCGGCTTGTCCTTTGCGGAAATGTGCGATGCCTCTTGCGATGCCGATTCCTCCATCGAGAAGCAACTGCATGTTCCCCTTGATAATGGCTTTAGTGTTATTCGCTTCCGTGGCGCCTACAGTGATGACGCTTGAGCTGGGTGGGACACTCACTTGGTCCTCCAGGACACTAAGCGCAACGCGGTGTTCCGGAGTTCTCATCGGCGGGATGGCCTCGTCCGTGGAAAGTGCGATCATGTTGGATCGCAGGTAGATGATCGCTTGATGCTCATTAAGGAAATCCATGCCCAAGATCACTACGCGGGAACATTGCCGTAGCACTACGAAGGTCGCGGGATAGGTATGCCCCTTAAAGGTGCACTGAAGAGGAATCTGAACTTGCCTTTTTGCCGCGGGAACTCGATCTACACGTTCTGAGCTTTCTGAGAAACTGCGATTTACTGCCCTGTGTGGCCGATTTCCCCAATTAAATCGAATTAACTTCCGGCTCCCGCCTTTCTTTTTGAATTCTGCCTCGTACGGTGGGCGGAGTCGACCAACGCGTGGAGCGCCTTTCACCCAGTCCCGTGGCGGCTTGCCGCTCTGCCATCGGCGGAGTAATACGTAGTAGTCCGTAGTAGCAAATAGTCCGCGCGTATTTTTATTTATTCGGGCTTATTTTGCGGCTATATTCTCTGCGAATGAAGCTATTTATTCATGGAAACCTAAAAAACAAAATAAAGTGAAAGCAAAGCCTCCACGGGACTGGGTGAAAGGCGCTCCATGCGTTGGTCGGCTCCGCCCACCGTACGAGGCAGAATTCAAAACAAAAGGCGGGAGCCGGACGTTAATTCGTTTTAATTGGGGAAATCGGCCACACAGGGCAATAAGTCACTGTTTCTAAGAATGCTAGGAACGTGTGGATCGAGTTCCCGCGGCAAAAAGACATGTTCAGAATCCTCTTCAGTGCACCTTTAAGAGTCACTTGCGCTGTGCATCGTCCTGATGGCGTAATGAGGTGGCCCCCTGCTGTGCGAATTTGTGGGCCGTCCCAATCGGTCGTTACTTTTCTCAGCTGCGCAGCGAATGCTCCGCTCATCACCGAATAATCGGCTCCTGTGTCGACTAGAGCGGTGACTTTCCGGCCGTCGATAACCACTTCCAAGTCGGATGTCCGGGTTCTGGAGTTGCACGTCTTCCTCGGCGTCGGGTTACGGCTTCGTCGGGTATGTGAATCGGGGATGGGGTGTTTGGTCGAAGCTTTTCTAGATGGACGTATCGTTTTGAAGCTGGTTCGCGTCGTGGTCGAGGGTTGTTGTATACGGCGTCGGCGTAGTGGGTGCGCTGTCTCCATACAGCGTCGTCGCTGGAGGATCTTCGTCGTTTCCTCGGCAAGCAACCTGACCTCCACAGGTTGCTTTATTTAGTTTCCCCTACGAAGGATAGGGGACCTTCCTCGGACACCGCGGCGTAACGTCGGCCCGGTGATGCAAATCGTGCGGTGGACGGCGAAGGAGATCGGGAAAAACGGCTTGAAGACACTTACTCCCCTTTACGCAGGTAGTCGTCAATTTCCCGTGGTCGCTGGCCAGGGAGCGGTCAAGGGGCGTCGATGGCAAAACCTCGCAGCCCGATGCGTCTTTACGGGCAGTGGTGACGTATGTACCCAACGTGGCCACAATCGAAACATAGTAGGCGGTTGTCGGGAGTCCTCCGCTGGTCGCATTTCCTGGTTCCGCTCCTTCGCTCATAAGGTGGGCGGGTGTGAGTTAGGGGCCGCCGTTCTTGTAGAGCTAGTGCCACTCGAAGAGGGCTTGGTGGTACTCATCGAGGTGGAGGACTGCATAGTGCTGCGGCGTAGGTCATAGCTGTAGCTTCCGTTGGTGTCGTTGGTGACGAGGAGCCAAGTGCATGATGTAATATCGGGGACAAAAGTGCTATACACCACGCGACCGGAGCCGGAGCAACGGAAAACTGCGTTTCAGCGCCATCTGCCGGCGGCATCTCGGACCCAGACAGCCAATCTGTGACCTTTATTATCAGCAGGCATGTAGCTTGGCTCGTTTCAATGTTTCGTGCTTTTGCTCGCCAAAATGCCCAGCGGCGCCGCAGCAGTAGCACTCTGGTAGCCCTCTTTTCATTTTGTGTCTTCTTTTTTTCAACGCGCGTTCGAGATATGGCTTGAGAGCCGGCGCTCGCACCGACATGATGCGATCAAATGCCCGCGCGCGCGTGGCTAACTTGTCGTGGAAGCAGCGAATTTTTGAAACATTGAAACGAGCCAAGCGACATGCCTGCTGATAATAAAGGTCACAGAGTGGTTATCTGGGTCTGAGATTGCGCCTGTAGATGGCGTTGCAACGCAGTTTTCCGTTGCTCCGGCTCCCGCCGCGTGTGGTATACCACTGGTGTCCCCGATAGTACTTCTTCACGGATAATGACTGTGAGCGACGCCACCTGAGACTGCTGTGTCTGCTGCGTTGAGGATGGCAGCAACCGACGAAGTTCGCGAACAATTTCGCGTATCAAATCCCGCAGGTTATCCCCGCTTGCAAGGTTATCTCCTGGGGGGCTTGTCGGCAGCACTTCAAGTGCTCGGTTGTAGTGCCGGGTCCGGGCGTCCAGGGTCTTTTGGGTGGTTGAAGCTTCAGCTTCAAACTCGGCGACGGTTTGTGTAGGATCCCGGATCAGGCCGGCGAAAAGTTGCGCCTTCACGCCACGCATCAGGAAGGACAGCTTCTTTTCTTCAGTCATGTCAGGGTTGGCGCGCCTGAAAAGGCGTTTCATGTCTTCCACATACGCAGTCACGGTCTCGTTTGGGCGTTGAATTGTTCTCTGCAGCAGGACATCCGCTCTTTCCATACGCACGACGCTGGTAAACGTACCGACTAGCTGCTTCTTGAAGGTCGCCCAGTTCGTGAGGGAAGATTCGTGGTTTTCAAACCACGTTCTGGCAGGACCGTCCAATGCAAAATAAACATTTCGAAGCTTAGCGCTGTCGTCCCAGGTGTTCAGCACTGACAAACGGTCGTACAAGTCAAGCCAGTCTTCCACATCTTCGTGTGGTTCTCCACGGAAAGTCGGTGGCTCACGGCGCTGGCGAAGCACGACGGGCGTTGGCTGTGCGCCAGGTTCCATCGTGAGGGGCATAGCAGGTCAGCACCTCCACCAAATGTCACGTAGTGGTGACAGCAGTTCGGCGAAGGGGAAACGAGCGAGAATGTCTTCGAAATGAAACTCTTTATTTGTGCTGACTTGCGCCCGCAAAGAACTGAATCACTCGGAGGCGGCGTAGCAACAAGCGTGCTCGGCGGTCGTCGAACAGAATCCCCGCCGCTGTCGGCCGTGCCCTTTTTAAAGCTGATAGCGAACATTCGAGATAAAGCTTGGGAAGTTACTAGAACATTCTGGGACAAAGTAGAATAGGGTCCGCCTGGATGAGATCAATCGAGATAAATCTAGGCGCGTCTTGCGTCACAAACGAAGCGATAAAGCGGCGTGCCGGAAGCCTTGAAGCATGAACAAATAAACACAACAAACAAACGCTACAAAGATTCGCGGCAATACTATGTGCCATTACTGCATGTCAACTTCAATGTTTTGATATCAATCTTCTAGTTCTCTGCTTTCCGTGCGGATAGCCGCGGCAGCATAAGATGTGATTGCCAAGTCCTTGTTCTATTCTCGGAGCAGCCGTTCAGCAACATGCGCAAAATATCCGAACCAGCGTGCGCCGAGGCTATCTCGAGGGTACATTTCGGCGGCTGCCCTCAGGCTGAGAGGGTTGGCTCGCAGCGCCCCCGGAGAGTTGCGGCGATCGGTAGTAACTGCCCCTCATGCCCAGGCCGTAGGAGAGAGCGAGCGCGCGTGTCGAGAGTGGCCGTGCAACATGTTTATGTAGCAGATGCTACTGCAGGCTCAAAATAGCATTTGTCCTAAACATTGGCCAATCGGCGAGGTGACCTCTCCATCGCTGTGGTCTTGAGGGGATGATAGGAGTGGACAATGATAGCATTATGACAGCAGATAGGTGATCACTTCCCAGGTGGACAGTTAAAGCATCCCATTTAAAATCAATAAAAGGAGATGGCGATGTGAAAGCTAGATCGAGAAAGCTAATTTTTTCTGAGCTTGGGCAACAATATGTGGCCTTTGGCCGTATATGAAAGACATACATTTGTGAGGACAAAATTTCCAATTATTTGGCCTTGACAGGCACAGCGTTCGCTTCTCCAAAAGGGGAGTGCGCTTTAAAATCTGCAACTGCCATATATGACTCTGGCAGTTCATCGATGAAGTTTTCTAGAATATTGACTGTTGATAAGTGCTGTGGAGGAAGGTATACAGAGCATGTCATCGTTTTATAGCTCACAATGCTGACGGAAACTGCCTCAAGTTTTGTTTTAGCTTTGGCTTCTTGAGCAGGGACGGACCATTGAGTGAGAATTGTGATGACTTCGGAGAGTCTATTTGCATACTCTCGAGTGAGTCATTTTATATTGTTTTAGCATATCGACGCTGTGGACCAAGGCTGGTTTCCTGAAGACATAAAGCTACAGGCAACATTGACCCTAGAATATGTGTTAAGTCATTGTAATTCCTAAGTAATCCTATATAGTTCCACTCTACAAGAAAAATCATGTTTTTATGTGTTTGTGTGGGAGTAGAAGTGATTTAATTTTTTCTGGACCTGTTATCAGGGCTTTGTATTATTTTTTTTCGTTCAAGAGACCTCTTCCGTCGCTACAAAGCAGAAGGAATGGGAAGTACACGCATCATCTCACTAGAGGTGTTATAGGACCGCAGAGAAGCCGCGGGCGGGTGGTTTTCAGGTCTCACCCTGCGGGGTGCCTACCCATGGACCAGCGCTGCCTGTTTGGGGATGGCACGACAGCCTTCGCTGTACCTGCCTAGGGCATGAATGGTCCTGCAAAAGACTCACTGCAAATTGTCTTCGTAGTTGCCGGTGTGCTGTGTGGAGTAGCGTCCCTGCGCACAACATCAGCGAACTTTGTTTTTGCAGCGACGTTGAAAGTATTATTTCCATGGAACAGTCGTCACGCTTCCTTAAAAGAGATATTTTGTTTTCTCTTCACGGTTATGATTTCTTTCTCGTATTTCCATGAAGGACGTGACCTCGAATACGTGCGGTGATCACCACTAGAGTTTGCGCATCGAAGTGCTGCTCCTTCACAGTTTTCGGAAACATCCTCTTTTGAGGGAAGTTGTAGCGCCACCTCACGTGCCAGCGTGTAGAGGACGGTGAAGTGAGAGGCCTCAGTGAACGTCCATGGCTGCCTCGCTGAGCTGACGCGTCGTTCAGCTCACCGCCACAGCAAACGCATGAGAGAACACATGAGCAATAGGCCCATCTATTCCGACGAACAGGAAGCAAGAATACAAAATGTGTAACGGCAAACACACAAGGCTAAACAAGAAAGGAAGCTCGAAAATTTGGCAATGTAACTGTAGAGGAATAAAGGGAAAACAAATACAGTTAATCCATCTCATAAAGAACCAAGAAAAACCGCCGGACATCATTGCCATCCAAGAATACGGGGACAAGGCTAAAACAACCATAACAAGATACGAGATGTATGACAGAGACGGTTCCGGCAAGGCCGTCACCTTAGTACATAAGTCAATTACGGCAATCTGCAAAACCAACATAACGGATACAGACGTACGCCACACTGTACTAGAAATTGTACACGAAAAACCAGCGGATGACAGCGCTTTCATCATAAACATGTACAGCGCCCCAAAACAAAAGAACCCCAGAATACACGGAGTGTTCAAAAAATCCAGCGATACGGCAGGCCATAACCAACTGTTGATCCTAGGAGACTTTAATGCGGCAAACCCCAGTTGGGGGTACCAAAAACTCAATGCCAAATGTAAAAGCATAGCCGAAAGCGCAGAAAAATACTGCACGGAGTTTGCTAACGACCCCACAACTATGACTAGGATAGGAAACAGCGTCTGCAAAGACACCACGTCTGACCTAGCCTTCTCAAAATACAACGAGAATATCCAATGGGAAAATACAATGGAAACCTTAGAGAGCGGCCACTTCATCCTTAACTTAGAAATAGCCGCGGGAGATATGAAGAGATGCCTAGGGACTGCCAAAATCACAGACTGGGAAGCCTTCAGAAACCACAGGGACGAAATAATAAAACCGATAACCAACATAGAAGAGCGGTGCACGGAGCTTACGAAGGTCAGACAAAAATACGCGAAGATGATCGTTCGCACGGAACAACACCCAGCCGTAGACAGCCACCTTCTTCGCCTATGGGAAGCACGAAGAAGCCTTATCAGGAGATGGAGGCAGCAAAAACACAACAGGAAACTCAAGCTGAAGATCGCAGAACTAACAAAGAAGGCATCAGAGCACGCAGACAACATCGCCACGCAAAACTGGCAATAGTTCACGGAAAGACTTAGAGGAACACTAGGCATGGCCCGAACTTGGAATATACAAAGAGCTTTGATAGACCCCACAAAAACCAAAACGGAAAGCGGCAAGTCCATGAAAAGACTACTCCACACCTTCCCTGGAACGGAAGACCAACTAACACAAGCACTGAGGGAAAAACGCTACGGCACAATCACGCACCCAAAGCAAGACCAAGAATATACCGGCGAAAACAACCCCGATATAGATAGGCCAATCACCGAGGAGGAAGTAAGGGCAGTCATAGGGGAAGCAAAAGAGAATACGGCAGCCGGAAATGACAGAATAAATAACGCTACCATTAGAAACATGGGAGACACGGCCTTTGCCGAGCTTACCAAGTACCTAAACAATATCTGGGAAAAAGGAATCGTGCCGGCGGAATGGAAACATGCAGAGGTAATTATGACTCCCACGCCGGGTAAAAGACTCCAAATTGCAAACCTAAGACCAATCTGCCTAACCTCCTGTCGAGGGAAGATATACGAGAGGGTGATTAATGAAAGGATCAGAAACTACATGGAGGACAAGGGATATTACCCTGATGCCATGTTTGGCTTCAGAAGGGGACTGTCTACGCAAAACGTACTCCTACAATTAAAGGAGGATGTCCTCACTGAAATACCAAGAAGCGGCGAACACATAGTGCTAGCGCTCGACGCTCGACATAAAGGTAGCCTTCGATAACCTGGGACATGCGGCCATCATGGAAGGTCTCAGTAACATAAACTCTGGAAACAGAGCCTTCCGCTATGTCCGAACCTTTCTGACAGAACGAACGGCTACGATAGTAAGATCACCGCTATTATTCAACATATCGATAATAGACTCACGAAAGTACTCGACGAGATAGAAAAGACCAGCTACATAATGTATGCAGATGACATAACAATATGGACAAACACAGGCTCCCTAGCAGCTAAACAAGAGCGGCTACAAAGAGCGATCGACCATACTGAAGAGGATTATCGTGCACAGCAGAAATATCAGAATACGTAAGAATAAAAAAAGGTACACGAAAATACGACTCCCAAATCGCACTGAAACTCGGAAACGAGACAGTACCTGAGAAAACGGAAGTCAGCGTACTTGGAATGGGGCTGCAAAACACACGGCGATGCAGCAAAACCATCGCCTCTGTTAAGAATACAATAGAGCAAGTCGCCAGAATCGTGCGAAGAGTCAGCAGTAAAAAGAAGGGGATGAGAGCAGGACACCCTCAGACTCATAGATAGCCTCGTCACGAGCAGGGTAACGTACAGCCTCCCCTACCACGAACTAAACAAGCTAGAGTCTCTACAAATCGACACCATACTACGCAAAGCGTACAAAACGGCGCTCAAACTTCCAATGTCCACACCAACCGAAAAACTAATGGTCCTGGGAGTATCGAACACCTTCGACGAACTACGAGAAGCGAAACGTAGTGCGCAATTAGACAGACTCACTCAAACCAGAACGGGAAGACACCTACTGGAGAAATTACGGCTACCTCTAGGCACACAACGAGACAGGGAACAGATGAATAATGAAGACAAAAACAACATCCGGGTAAGACCAATACCCCGACACATGGATCCCAATATACATCATGAAAGACGACAAGCCAGAGTCCGAGCACTCACCAGGGAACTCAGCGACAATCCCAACGTAGTCTACACGGACGCAGCAAAGTACCGATAAGAACGCAAAACGATCGCCGTGGGAACAGACGAAGGAGGGCAAGAAATAACCAGCGCAACGATAAACAACCCAAACATAGAAGCAGCTGAAGAAGCCGCATTACTTTCGTAATATAGCACGGCAACGAAACAGGACACAACCTCACTATAGGGCTAACTACACAAGAGGCAGGATCGACAGCATCGCTAACCATATTCTACACACTACGAGAAGACAGAAAAACACTTAACATAGTATAGTGTGGGTACTCGGACATGAGGGGATGAGGGGCAACATGGCATCAGACGAGTTAGCTCGAGGGTACGTCAACCGAGCAGACTCACCACTTTGCAGCACAGGTACCTTTGACCCAGTAACCCCCTCGTACTCAGATATACTCGATCATTACATGGGTCAGTGGAAACGCTACCAAGCCCCACACAAAAGGCTCACCAAAGAGGAGGCGGTAGACTGGTGCAGACTAAAAACAGGTACAGGGTCGTCCAAAAGTTCCCAGGCCACAGGGTTTGCTTTAGACCGCTATAGTTGGGCAGCTACGGCACCCCTGGAGCCAAAATCTCTGTAGAGGATAGTAGAAGTACTATTCTCACCTCTGAGAACCATGATGTCTTTGATGCTATCGTAAGTGGCAGTATACGCCGCTTGAAAGCAAACCCTGTGGCCTGGGAACTTTTGACCGACCCTGTACCTACCCACACCTGCACAAACTACACAAGATTTTCCCTACACAATATGCAGACGAATGTCAGTGGTGTCAGGGTAAACCTACATTAGAGAATGTCACATGGACCTGCCCTAAGGCAGACTTAGAGCCAAAAATAAACAACCCGAGTGTGATGCAGTGGGAGCAATTGCTGGCCAGCGAGGACGAGACCAGGGATCGACCACGGCACCCAGTGACCCATAAGGGTCAAGAACACTTGAAATTTATTAACAATAAAGTTTTTTCCATCCATCCATCCGCCGCTTTCTTCACCAAGCGTCATGGGCTTTCCTCAATAAATGTGGACCACTCTTCCACAACTCGTGACCGCGCACTTCCGGACATTCGAGGCAAGCAACCACGCCGACTTTACCTACACAGCCATTCCTTCGCTACCTGCGGCGCCATGGCCACGTCACACATGGCGCCATCCAGCCAAGGCGAGTCCGTTCTAACGCTTTGCAGTCAGACTGATTTCCCTAAGTTGCACGGCTTAGCGCCTTTTTACATCAATGACCCACCCCTCTGGTTCGCGACGCTTGAGTCCCATTTTTACATTCATGGCGTCTCAAGCCAAGCCATCCGCTTCTACCTCGCCATGCAGCGTCTTCCATATGGCCTGTTCCAGCACCTCACTTTGCCACCTCTTGGGCCCACCCTATACGATGACCTCAAGGCGGCCGTCATCCCGCACTACAGTTTCGCGCTCACCCGACAGCAGCATTTTTAGCGTGCCGCGACGGTGCACGGGGAAGCAGTGCTGTCTCGTGAACAGTCCTGCATCCCGGCGCATTCCTTTCGTACTACCACCGCCGACCCGTTGCCATGTGCGCCTCAGGCGCTGGTGTCGCCGGATTCGCACCAAGCTCCTGACCCCTCACCACACCTCTGTGATTCAATCCCTAAGGTTCTCCCACACATCGATGAGACGTCTAAGGAATCCTCCATCCCAGCATCTCCTCCCTTCAATCGTAACTGCGATATGGACTCCTTGCCACCAGAAGGGGTTCGCACTGCGCCCTCCTTGGCAGATCCAGATGCTAGTTCCGCCATGCAGCTGTCTCCACAGCAACGCCAAACGCCCAAATTAGGTGTTCTATCATCTGCATCCGACACCACGCGACGTCACGGCCTACGCCCGCCACCTGTGTCGCCACGGCTTTTGCATACGATGCCGAACCATACCCCTAACTTTTCACGACCACCACATACAAAGGGCACCAATCATTCGCTGCCAAGCGCATATCGTGCACGTTTCTGTTTCTCAAGGGCCTCCGCTGATCTAGCGCTTCCAACCTTTCAGCCATGGCGGCGTCGCTAAGACCAACACAGAGTGCATGCAGACCTGCCAGACCTGCACGAGCCTCACCAACCTTTGTCCGCAAGACTCTGTCACAACCGTAAGGTCTGTGCATCCCAAGTTCCCTGAAAGAGCACAATCCACATCAGCTACTGCCAACCCCGCTCTGCCTTCCATCATCCGACATATGTGTGGCCGACTCTGCGCCTGCCCCCACAACGACTTCTCCTTTACCACTTCCCTGCGCAGCGGTACCTACTGGCCGCCCTCTACACTTCATTCAAGCGCGACCTCCTGAACTTCGATTTTGATTTTTCCTGATTAGCCATCGGACTACGACCTGAACGCGGACTTGCTGTACATAGGTGTAAATAGTTAGTACATAGTGTCCCCATAACTCTAATTTGTTTCATCTCTTGAGCTTTATTTTTTATCGACCAAAGATCTAGAAGGGGGGCCCTGTAGCGCCACCTCACGTGCCAGCGTGTAGAGGACGATGAAGTGAGAGGTCTCAGTGAACGTCCGTGGCTGCTTCGCAGAGCTGACGCGTCGTTTAGCTCACCGCCGCTTTCTTCACCAAGCATCATGGGCTTTCTTCAATAAATGTGGACCACTCTTCCACAAAGTTTTGCAGCCACGGCAACTTTGTGACCCCTGAGCATACCTTTGGCCGTTGAGACAGCTTCATGGATTTGGGAAGTACTGTCGGACGTTATTTTCAAGTACCCTCAGGTTATGAATGGCAGTTCGCCAATATCTCTCAAGCGAACAGTATAAAACAACTGTATCTTACCAGTACTCAGCTGTGCGGCAGAAACATGGAGGCTAACAAAAAGGCTTCCGCTTAGTTCAAGGACAACACACCGAGCTATGGCAAGAAAATAATGTGTGTAACGTTAAGAGAGCGGAACTGGACAGAGTAGCTGAGGGAACAAACGCGGCGTAATAACATCCTAGTCGAAATTCAGAGGAAGAAATGGGCTTGGGCACTGCACGTATTGGATCTTGAAGCGTAGTGCTTAACAGACGAACGGGCACTGAAGACGAAACAGCGTCCGTGTCGTCCTCGCTTTCGTTGGTCCTTTGTTTGTCTAGCACTACGCTTCAAGATGAACTATTTCCAACTCGCCCAATAAAGCGTGCATGTAATGCGAAGGCAAGATAACCGCTGGATAGTAGAGTGAACACTAAGAGAAGGCAAGCATAGCAGGGGGCAGCAGATAGTTAGGTATGCGGATGAGATTAAAAAGCCTGCGGAGATACGGTGGCCACAGCGGGTAAAATACAGGGTTAATTGCAGCGACATCGGAGAGACCTTTGAGCTCCACTTAGCGCAGTCAGGCTGGCGACGATGATGGTGATAACCCTGCTTCTATGGACTCCAAAAGTGTGCTCGAGCTGGAAGTTAGTACTATATGCTTTGTAGGTATCTCTTTGTCATTTTTAATTTAATGCGATGCACATCCCCAAGCATCTGTTCCTCAATCAGGTGAATGAAGTCTGTTTGAGAAGTTACATCATAGGCGGTGTTTAGGAAACTGTGTGCGGTGACGGACACGGAGATGTTCCGAAAGGATGAAAGCTTAGAATATGGAGTATCGCACAGTGTCCGAGTTCTAATAATTGGCCACCACTGGGCATCTTTGACAGTCTGCAGCTTGGACCCAAGGTAGCAGCAGTTATACATTGCGAGGTTAAGAATGGGGATATAGCTCTTACAGTTATTCCTGCTTCTTCCTAATGACGAACATGGTACTTTGGAAATAATTTGATTTTTCTGAAGCTCTGAGCAGTGATGGGTCCGCACTCTGATCGGAGCATGATTATTTTGTGTGGAGGAGCAGGGATTTAAATATGTTCGGTTCGGCCACGGTTCCAGCCACCCACAATGGAGTCCAACTAGGGGATGAGTCGGAAACTTCCAAGGAAACTCTGCCCACCACAGCTGTACACCCCAACTATAACCAATGTGTTGTAACTCAGTGTAGCTCGCCACATAAGGTTAGCCCTAGCCGCATATGAAAAGTGGAAAAAAACGGAAGGGATGACAAGGGAGGAAAGTTGTCAGAAAGAGGATAGGAAAGTGAAAGGTGGAGGGGAGGACAGGAAAACGCAACTGACGATTTCCCCCGGCCGGCTCAGGCCGGAGGGGCCGTCTACAGGAAGCGGGGGCTAAAGTGGTGTGTTGTCTTCCCCGAGGGGCCTTAAAAGGCCAAACACTCGGCATCGGCTCCACCACCAGGATCTCCAGGTGTCGCAACTGGCCATTATCTGCATGTTGCGCAAGGTCCTGCGGGGTAAAGCACACACTGAAGAAAGCTTCAGACCAACTCATTCCTATCCCTTCAGTTTTTTCCACCTGTTCCATTCCGCTCTCTTTCCTCCATACTGTACCAGAACCAGATCCCCTAGAATTTTACTACATCTGGGTATGCCCACACCTATTCACTGACTCACCACAACCTCCTGAGCCAGGCAGGAAAAGAAGGGCAGAGAGCTCTTGGACTCAATAGCCCTTTAGAAAGGTTTCCAACTTTTGTTTTAAATAAAGTTTATTCTCTTTGTTTCTTTTCAGAACAAAGCTGCAATTCAATATTCAATTAAAACTGGCGTATTCTATGGCAGTGGTGGTGACCAACCTCATGAGGAGATTGGTCCAAAAGAGAGCGGACCTCTAACTACACATTATTTTTCTTGAAGCACCTGGGCAATTCTATTTGTGCTTTTGCTGGCATCGTGCTTTAGGTGCATTGCAGTGAAACTGTCTTGCAGCCGTACGCCAAAACAGCACACAGTCCACGACGGAAAAGCGCCAGTTTACACAAGCAACAAAATCAAACGTGCAGCACTTAAACAAAAGACTAGGCGCGAGCGAATAGTGAATTTTTAGTTCGAAGCGAAGCGAATATTTTCGAATCAAAGCGGATAGCTTGCGACTCAAAATATAGTCGCGAAAAAAGGAGGCAGTTTATTAAAGCTCAGTAGCCTGTACCGAAAGACGTGCTTTGGAGGATTCACTAAAGCAAACGAAATAAAAAATAGATAAAATAAATGCTTTTGAACTCGCATTAGGCAATGTTTCAAAAGGCAAGCCATTAGGCAAGCCAAAATGCACTAAGCATCATAGCCTCTCAAACAGCAGCAAGCCAAATGCATTAAGCATCATAGTCTCAAGTACTTATCATGCGATCCTTTACATACTACTGATTGTAAATTTAAAAGTTGCTCACAATTTTTCCGGACAACTTGCATCTGACGCTGTAGTTTCTCCATCTCAAACGCGTAGCTTACTGTCATGTGACCACATGCTTGATCGCACGTTCGTACTACCAAGTCATCTGTTACGCGAAAGTCTTAAGTGATCAGCGATGGCACCGCAGATGCTCTAGAAGTGGCACGCACTACGCCGCCGTATACCAATCAGAGAAGGCAGCATCCGCGATTTCTGGGATGGGTCTTTGCGTAGTTAATCCTCGCAGCGTTGCGCTGCTCCGAACCGAGGCGCGAGGAGGTACAAGCCCGCCCACTTGCAACGCCAGACACGCCACTGCGCAAAAGTTTCGCCTGATACTTTCGCCTAACATACGAAAAAGTAGCCAAGAAGTGAGAGAGAGGCATACTACTACGCCAGAGTGCAAGAAAATAGCGGTACTCTTCGAAGCGAAGACTGATCGAAACGCTTCACAGTGTCAGCATTTTAATCACGATAGTAAAAATTAAAAGCGTCTCACCCGCCTCTCATCTAGATTCAATTGTCAAAGGGTGCAAACAATGCGGTAGTGCCTGCTTCGAATTTGGTTTCCAGTAACACCACAACTTCGAAGGCCAATGCTGACAGAGCGCTCGCCTCGGTCACGTTGGTACATAGTTCTAAATTCCTGCCTTGTTTGTCATTGTCTTCATGGCCTTCCATGTGGTTCCAACAGTTCCTGCCATGTTGTATTCCCTTTCGCATCTGGGCTTCGTCCCATCACGTGCGCTCGTCAAGGGGAGAATATGTGGACGCGGTCGCCACGCCGTGCACATGTGCATAACGCTGCCCGACACCCAGTGCAGCGCGATCGTGCAGAAGTATCAAATCATACATGAAACCATCGATTGATTCATCTGACAGCTTAAATTCCGTAATTCACCAACTTCAAAATGCTCCAAAAATATTGCAGGTTTTCTAATACCGCTATTTGCTTCAAGCTCAAATGGAATACCGCATTATTCGCTTCGATATTTGAAAGGTTAGAATATTCGCACAGCACCAAAAAAAAAAAGACTACTTCAAGCTTCTTTGAAACATTAAATCCCATGCACAAGCTCTATTGTTCCAGAACAAAGTACTCACCTCTCAGCACACGAGGCGTCGCTGCAAGGCTGCAAAGGGAGAGTAATTAACGTCACAAAACAGCTGTACAATGGGTGGCCAAAAAAGGCTCACATTAGTTGCACTGCTTGAACAGAAATTAGCCTGCTGACACATTTTCTCAAAAAGTTAGCTTTCATCGCCACAGGCAAAAAGAAATGGAAAAACCTGCCCAGGTATCATGAAAGCTTACGCACCTGAATAATCACCTATTGCTAGAAGTAAAGTTGTATACATATTGTTCCAGTGCAAAAACCTCACCTTGCACGTTAGACCTGAAACTTGGCAAGCACTGTCGCATACCATGCTTGGCAGAAAGAGAACAATGCTCGCGGTTTGTTACAACTGCTGGCAAGCAAGCTTGCAGCAGTATTCACACCAAATGCAACAAATGCATTGCGCAAAGCCCAAAAGTTTGAAAGCGCCCATTATTACCCCCTGCGCACTGAATTGGCAGCAGCAGGGTGCGCCAGTGGGAAACCGATCTTCATTTCCATGTAGACGCGCAGTACCACTATGTAGCCTTGCCTCTATATGGTATGTTTTTTTTTATCTCGAGCTCAAAACTGTGATGAAACATTATATGCCTCACCACAAAGGTCAACTTGTCACTTCCAGGCTGGACCAGTTCGATACCTCCGAAATACTGCATTACGCTTGCAGCTAAAAAACACTGAAAAAGGTTAGCTGGTCTATATCTGTTCATTAAAACATTCCAATAAAAAGAGATGGCATTCAATCAATGCAGAGCTTTTAAAAGCTAGGCAAGGCTGAAAACAATCAAATACAGGTATTCATTTTCATAAGAAAATCGTGGCTTCGTTAGTATACATAAAATGGTGCAAAGCCTCTCAGGCAAGGCTATAGCGCCATTTTAATCCATTCGGTTTCCATGGAGTTCATTATATTACCAATATTATCATCACCATCATCATCAACATTGAGTTGGAATGGAGTAGTAGAGAAAAATATTTATTTCTCATGTGTTATTTTCTCAGTATTGAATAATTTTTTCCTGCCACACGCGCATCAACAAAGGCACGAAAAGCCAAAATAAAACTTTACCAAGAATAAACATTAGCTGGTGCTGACAGCACAACTGCAGGATTAAGATACTATCTGTAGTTTGGCATGCAAGTCACAATGCAGGCCCTTTGGATGCTAAAAGCAAAACACAAGTACATACATGAGGAGTACTTGGTTGACTGCCTCCCAAGAGCACGGCAGTTGATCTCCGGATTGTTTCTTCTTTTTTAAGGTGTTGCTCGAAGTTATAAGTAGAGATTGCTGCAAAGAGAGTCAGAAAGCCATTCGCATACAAAAAATTAAGATTTTTCAGCAGAAGCTAGCAAGGTCAGTGGAGGTGAGGGCCACCAAAGCACTAGAACTTGCTTTCGGTGTCCTTTAGCTAACAAACAGCAGCCTTGAAGAAAGAAACAAAAAAAAACAAGTTTGATTGATTTATAGCCCTATTTATACTAAAAGCATGTAAAGCTTGTCACTCTGCTGGCCTTTTTCAAAGATTCTACCTCCTGTTGACCATGATGCACCATGCATAATACGAATATTCGATGACCTGCATATGTTAAACTCAGTCGGGCAATGTTATGGCCAGAAAATTGTACCAATGCACATTTCACATCTCAGCCAGCAAGATGAATGAGGCTGTGAAATATGCCAAGCTGCTGTATAGGCAGAGAGATGTTACAGTCGAAGCTGACTACAGCGAAGCTGACGGGACGCGTGAAAAACTTTGTTGAAGCGGAAGTATTATTATGGCGAAGCCTGTCCCTTTGGCTCCATTCTTGGAGCATCAGTGATGTGGTGCGATGCTCGCACTTGGCCGGCAGCATCGCGACGTCGTCATCGTGGGGGCCAATGAAAATACGATTGACGTCAAATGATTCATCACATCCAGTGCAGGAGGCGGGGCCGATGCACCTTGTGCGCCACTCACCGTCCGACGGTGTGTCGTTACGGCGAACCTCATCAATTATGGACTAGTCATTAAACTCTTCAGGAGAAATTAAATCCGAGTCAACGGCGATGTATTTCCGGGGTCCCGAGGGAATGCCCACGCCGCAATAGCTTCCACCCTTAAACTGTCTTCTTTGTCTGTTTCCGAGTTGGCTGTCACTTCAACGTCGGGTTCTATGCAGGCGTGCACAAAGGAATTCTAGATTATGCTTCGTCGGGTTGCCGTTCACACCAGGGCAGTCATTTGAAGTGCAAACATTGAGCAACAATCGATAAATCAGTCGCTCCCGATAAGCACTTTTCACGCTATGAATAGTGCTTTGGTCTAATGGCTGGATCAAAGCCGTGAGGTTTGATGGGAAAAACAGAACTTACAAATTTTCCAGCCCAACATCCTCAACATCATGAGCCAAACAATTATCAGTAAGCAAGCACACCTTGTGGTTTTGGGCCTTCATATCGCGGCCAAAAGTTTTGATCCAATCACAGAAGATGGCCCACGTCATCCAAGATATCTTGCTTGCCAAATATTTTGCTGATAAGCTCTTACTGCCTCTGAAGCATCGAGGTCTGGCAGTCTTGATGATAATGCACGGGGAGCACTAGCTGGAGCCGTCCATGTTGGGCATAGAAGCAGATTGGCGTGCTTTTTGCTCCGCTTTCCTCCGCTACGGAGTTGGCCCTTCATGTCAAGTGTCTTTGCGGGCAGGAATTCATAAAAAATCACGTAAATGTCGGACAGGGCATACTCTTTCATTTTATTGAGCGCAGCAGGTGGTGTCCAAATCGCTGCAATGTTGGAATCTGAAGTAGCTGACTCACCACGCAACACTTTCACAACAATATCATGCCAGGCCCTCCTAAAACCGGTCAGCCAACGCATGCTTGCCTTAAAGTCGTCAATATCGAGCATGCAAGCACAGTTCAGTGCCTTCTTCTGCAGCACGCTTCCGCCCATTGGCGTTTTTTTTTCTTTGGCGTGCATGTCGAGGAGCCATGCGAACTCCTTCTCAAGATCCTCATGTGCCGCTTGCCTCAACCTCTTGCTCATAGCGTACGTCCCTGCAGAAAGAGCACTAATGATCGTGTCCATTGATTTAAAAATTGGCAAGAACGTGCTGTTGGAGATACTGAAATACACTGCGATGTCTCCCTTTCTTCTGCTGCTTGATGCCTCGCCAATATGGGTGCCTTCACCTCCAAAGAAAAGAACTTCCGCTTTGTCCCCATGCTGGCGTCTGGTTGACCGCACAAGCACGAATGAAAGGATCGGGTGAACCGGACCACCTCTGCGTCGCTCCGTTGCGCCTACAATCACG
Source organism: Amblyomma mixtum (assembly GCF_055824585.1). Lineage (NCBI taxonomy): Eukaryota > Metazoa > Arthropoda > Arachnida > Ixodida > Ixodidae > Amblyomma > Amblyomma mixtum. The sequence goes on along the minus strand of NC_143014.1, from coordinate 419,153,802 downwards.
TGATCTGAATTGAATGCGGATTGGCAGTGCATCCAACTTGGCAAACGAACGAAAGAACTCTCCTTCCTCCATGACATCATTCTGTGAGTTTAAGGGTGGTGCTGTGAGCACATGTTTTCAGTGAAACTAAGCGGTATGGATGTACCAAAAGTCAGAGCCAGTTGACGTTATGCTTATTCTATCTTAAAATTAATTTTTGAGCCAAGCTTTACAGAGAGAAAATTTTGTTTAAGCGATGAAATGCCTGAAAAATCGTTCATTGTGGCGAGAACTTTGTTGCATTCACTGCTATGCCTAGATGACGGTGAATTTGGAATATTACGTTGAAGAGTTGTTTGTTGTAGCAGGGTTCAACTGTATTTCTAGCCTACTGATATAAAATGTCAGAATACGCATTTAGTGCCCTACACCACCATTTCAGAGTTCAATTAACTGTTAAAATAAGAGCCCACAAGCATGCTGGAAACCATGTAAAGTAGGCTTCCTTAAAGACAAAGTTGAAGGGAGCATAAAGTGAACTATTTCAGACTGTATACGAAAATCTTAGTAACGCTCATCGAGAATTTGGCTTAGCGACGTCAGCCTTAATGGGAGTCTGCATTCATTCAGTAAATTTTCTTGCTAAAATGCAACTCAAAACATAAGCTAAGTCGTAAATAGTGCAAGTGCTGCACTCTTCACCTTTTGGCACGTCTGAAAATAAAAAGATCCTGTGTCACAAAAGCCTATGCTGCACTTAAAGGGCAACTCCAGCAGGTTTTGTTAACATTTTGGGCTAATATCACATAACATTATTTAGAGTCCCTATCTCCGGTACCATAACCGTTTCTCTAAATACTGAATACAAGTGTTTTAAATTAGCAGAAACCAGACCGGGAAACCGAAACGAAAATGGGATTTTGGCCAAAACCATGACGTGACGACATACAAACCTATGATGTCACGCATACTGTCGCAAAGATTATTGTTTGCGCGATGATTGGCTAAACTGGGGACAGGAATCCACAGACTGGGTCATGATTTTTCTCATGTGATCAAAAACAAGCGTGAAAGTGTCCTTCAGTAAACATACATGGTCTGTTCTGAAAGTAGTAGGACTCATTTTTTTAAATAAAACTTTTTCAATGGAATAGTACAAACGATTAGAATTTTTCATAGTAGCACCCTTCCGCACCTACACGCTGCTGACAATGAGTTTTCCAGTTTTCGTACGCCTCTAGGAACGCCTGGACCGGAATGCTGTTTAGCTCCCTCGTCACGGCCTGTTGAACCGCCTCTACCAATCCGTGATGTTTCCCCTTGAGCGTCGATTTTATTCTCGGGAATAAAAACAAGCCTGGCGGGGCCAAGTCGGGGCTGTAGGGGGCTTGACACAGCGTTGCCGCCTTGTGCCCGGCAAAAAATCGAGGTCCTTATTCACATGATGAAGATCCTGGCAGATCACTTTCCGGTTGGCCTTTGACAACAGTCCCGGCACCAACTTCGCGCACACTTTCCTCATGGCTAAGTTTTCTGTCACGATCTCAAAAAAGTGGGTTTGAGGAATGCTCAATTCATCAACAATCATTCTGATAGTCATCCTACAATCATTGTTCAGTAAATGGTTCACTCGCTACACATTTTCGTTGGGCTTGCTGATCGAAGGGCGTCCGGAGCGGTCGTCGTCTTCCCCTCTTTCCTGACCTTCTTGAAACAGCTTGTGCCACTCAAGAAACACCTGATCTACCTATGGCAGCGTCACTGTAGGCCTCTCTAATAATGTCGAGAGTCTCTTTGCCTGTTTCACTAAGATTTACACAAAATTTGATCGCGTATCACTGATTCAGTAAACGCTCTATGATTCTGCGTGACGAGACGTTTCGACAGGGGTTCCCTGTACAAGCGACCAGCTCTCCTCAACGGACGAGAGCCGACTGCCGATTTTCTCCAGTATTCCCAATATCCTCCTTCAACGATCCTGCATGCGCAGACCGCCTCTAATCCGCCCGTTCCCCCAGGAAAAAACCAGTCCTACTACTTTCAGAACAGACCCTGTATATTTAATATTGACGAGTGGGCCAACCTGTGATTTCACACACGCAAGATTGCCGTAGAAACTGCTCCGGCTGAGAGCACGAAGGGGAGAACTTGAAAAACAATTTGTGCAGCAACAAGACGCCACCCGCGTGCGAAATTTGGCACAAATGACCAGAGAACTGCAGTGAACTTACCCTAAAAGTTTCAATGAAATCCAAAGAGGTGCGATAAACGCCGGAGGCAAAGCACTCCTTGCTAATTTGCAAATAAAAATATTAATGCCCCCACTACCAATACCTACAAGAGATATTTTGCAGGTAAGGCACAATGACGTCCATGGACGCTAAGAGGTCATAGGCTTACAATGAAATGACTGGCACTGACCAACAGCCGCGGGTTCACGAGGAGTCGTGCCATCCGGTGGTGTTCTAGCCGTTGTCAGATCACGCAGTAGGGCGGAGGGTGCTGCCCATGTCTCCGGACACTGCTTCCGCCCCTGCAAAGGCAACTGCAAGGTACAGAAAAACCATTCAGAGTCTACCCGCACATGAAACTAGGAAAGACAAAATGTGATTTCTGGTTTTTGTCATGCACGCACAAAATGTGCACTGCGTGAAAACAGCTCAGGAACTCAATCAAAAAGAAAAACATAGAAGAATGCTCGAAAGAAACAAAAAATAAGCACAATGAATAAAGGCCATCAAACCTTCAGGTAGAAAAATATAAAATCGTGCAACCTTCGTAACGAATGTGTGTGTGCGTGTATATATACCGGGCGTTTTTTTTTAGAAGGTCCAAAATTAAAAAAAGGTAAATTGCTTTAGATTTATTTTAGCGCTGGGGCTATACTGGAGGCTACGGCGGGCGCCAAGCAAGAGGAAAACTACATTACTTAGTTCTCTGATTAACTAAATATGTTAATTAACTTTTCTAATTTTTGTTTTAGGGGGTATGTTGTATTCGCATAATTGGAGATCGTCCTCTAAACAGTCCAATTTTTCAAGCACGTTACGAGGCGCGAAAAAGTCACCCTGGTAGGCATCTTCACACCGTAACTCCGCGGCGGGAGCGCCTCTGACGTAGTTCACTCCGCCCTGCGCTTTGCGTCACGCGTCGCGGACTGGCGGCCTGCGCTATCGCTGCTTATCTCGCTTCGCTCCGGGGCCTCACGGAATGCCGCGTTGTAACAAAAACGCACTGGCACAAAGCGCAGGGCGGAGCGAACTATGTCACAGGCGCTCACAGACGCTGCGTGACAGTGTGAAGCTGCCTAGCAGGGTGACTTTTTCTCGCTTCGTAACGCGCGCAAAAAATTCTTCCATGAAAATTTTTTATCTCCAATCCTGCTAATACAACATATCCCCTGAAATAAAAATTATAAAAGTTAATTAACCTAATCAGTTAATCAGCGAGCTAATTAAAGTAGTTTTCCTCTTACCTGGCGTCCGCCGTAGCCCTCAGTATAGCCCCAGGGTTAAAATGAATCTAAAGGAATTTACCTTTCTTTAAAAATTTTGGACCTTCTAAAAAAAAACACCCGGTATATATAGCATCATGCCCAAGCGCGAATTAGTTTGCTCTCTGCTTGACGATAACGAATTTAATATTCTTGTTCTTACCGAAACATGGCTAAATCCTGACATTACAGACGACGAAATTCTTCCTGATAACCATTCTTATAATATTTACCGCAAAAATCGAACTATCAAGAGAGGCGGGGGCGTTCTTCTTGGTGTTAAAAATCATTATCTTCACTTATTATCGACTCGAACTCATCTCTTGAGATTGTGTGGGTTGAAGTAATAATAAATACGACCAAACTACTGGTAGGTGCCTGTTACCGTCCACCTGACTACAGCACTTCTTTCGTTACAGAACTACGCAATAGCATATCCACGGCCCTCCAGCTCTGTCCTGCGTATTCTGTTTACTTATTCGGTGATTTTATCTTCCGCTCATAAATCGGCGTAATCTATCATCACCTTGTAGAACATCTGTGGATTTTCTTAACTTAACTTTAGATCTTAACCTGTTCCAGGTCGTTAACAAACCAACCCGTGGTACTAACATTCTAGACCTTATACTCACCAACACCCCCGAAACCGTTGAATCCGTAGTTCATCTAAACGGCTTTAGTGATCACGATCTACTTCAGGTAACAATTAATGTTCCACTACCCTTTTCAGGGATCTCAAAGAAAATAATACGTGATTATAACAAAGCAAACTACTCTAAAATAAACGATCAATTTGAAGTATTTTTCAACCGCGCGCTACTCCCTTCTTTTTATAATCGCTCGGTGGAAGATAACTGGGTATGTTTCAAGAATAAAACGTCTGCTCTAATTAACAAATATATCCCGTTATCTCGATAGCAAATGACAAAACAAATCCTTGGTTTACTAATGCCCTACGTAAGCTCAGGAATAAAAAGAAACGTCGGTACAATACCGCTAAACGCGTCAATAATGCTCCTCCGTGGGAAACGTACAGCCTTTGCTTAAAAACGTACTGTTCTGCCTTAGCTGCAGCCAAAAATAAATATTTCTCCACAGATTTACCTTCTCGCTTAAATTCGAATGCGAAAAAGTTTTGGCGAGTTATATCACCTGACCGTGACTCTAACCAGATAGCCTTGCATAGCGATACAAATACTCCCCTCCCTGACAATGAGTGCCCCTCTGCGTTTAATACGTTTTTTTCATCGATTTTCAGCCGCGAGGATCATACCAATGTACCTGATGTTGCTGATTATGACTGGCCATTCATGGAAAGTATTGAAATCTCGGTGGAGGGAATTGCATGTCTTATTAATAATTTGAAGATTTCTACTTCATCTGGTATTGACAATATTAGTTCCAAGATATTAAAAAATACCATTTCTATATCCAGTAACATTCTGTACCATATATTCAAGCAGTCTTTGTCATCGGGACAGCTGCCTAATGACTGGAAAATGGCAAAAATCATACCCATATTTAAAACTGGGAATAAACACTCCCCGGAAAATTACCGTCCAATTTCATTGACGTGCATTTGCTGCAAGATGCTGGAACATATAATTGCTTCTCATATTTATAATCACCTAGAGTCCAATGATTTCTTTTTTCGCCATCAACATGGTTTCAGGAAAGGATTATCATGTGAGACACAGTTACTCGAATTCACGACTGACCTGCACCTTAACATGAACAATCACCAGCAGACCGATTGCATTTTCCTTGACTTTTCCAAAGCCTTTGATCGTATAGCTCATTATCGCATTATTGCTAAATTAACTGCACTTCGATTTGACTCCTTCAACCTAACATGGCTTCGAAATTTTCTTTCGAATCGTCAACAGTTCACAGTAGTTAATAATATTGCTTCGTCTCCTACTTACGTTACTTCTGGTGTGCCTCAGGGCAGTGTTTTGGGCCCTTTACTCTTCCTAATTTACATAAATGATTTTCCACTTAATATTTCTTCTCGCTTACGTATTTTCGCTGATAACTGCATTATCTACAGATCAATTAACAGCACTGACGACCACCTGGCCCTTCAAAATGACCTTAGCCTAATTCATAGTTGGTGTAACACCTTTAAATGTGTCAAAATGTCAGGTAATTTCTTTTAGTCGTAAGCGTGACAACTCACAATTTTTATACAACGTCAATAATAAAGAATTGTTACATACAGTATCGTATAAATATTTGGGTGTTCAACTAACCGAAAACCTCTCCTGGACAGACCATATTGCAGCCGTTTGCGCAAAAGCTTCAAGGACATTAGGTTACCTACGTCGTAATCTGGGTAATTCACCTTCCAACATCCGAAAATTGGCCTATCAGACATTTGTTCGTCCACAGATCGAGTATGCATCATCCATTTGGTCCCCACATCCTATATACTTAATCGACATGCTTGAATCAGTCCAGAACCGAGCTGCCCGTTTCATTTCACGTAATTATAGCCATCACTCCAGCGTAACGCAAATGAAACTCGATCATTCCATACAGCCTTTAGTTCTTCGCCGTAATATCGCTCTGTTATCCTTGTTTCACAAATATGTTTATAATGCCACACAATCCCCACTTCATACCCAGACCGCCTCGAACACGTCTCGTCGATTAAATAACCACTTAAGTTTTGTGCGCATGTACGGAGCGACACATGCTTTTAACTTTTTCGCACTCCCTACCGCCATTCGCTTGTGGAACAATCTGCCTGATCACATTGCTTCCGAGTCAGATCAAGAAAAATTTCGTCATCTCCTACACGACCATTTTTCATAATAGCACTTACAAATCACTTTGTCTTGTCTCTTACACTTGGCAATCTGCTTTGAACTTCTTGTGATTTTCTTTTTCCATTGCTATCTCGCTCTTGTGAATTGCTATTTTATGCTGCGTCGTATGTTCACTTGTATGCCCTGTATATATTATTGCTTTTTTGCGTCTTTTTCCCTGAATATCACTTCAAGAATTGTACTCCCTGATATGGTCATTTTTTTTGTTTTTTGCGTTTTCTTTACTTTCTAGTATTAATGCCTTACGTTAAGTTTTACTCATGTTATTTCCTTAAGTGTACCTTTGTGGCCTTTCATTACTACAGTTGTTCCTGTTTCATGTTTTAATCTTGGTACTAATGTTGGTGAGCCTTGTATTGAGGTGTATCTTTTGTTTACCCCTTTAGAAGGCTGCTTACTCTGTAACCCCCCTTCCACAATACCCCTATGGGGCCTGTAAGGTATTTTAAATAAATAAATATACAAGTTAAATAAAAGGAGGAACATCGCTTCATCTACAAACATTTATTAGGTCGACGTTTCGGCCAGCCACTGGCCTTCAGCAGGACTCAGTATGAAGGTATTGCACACGGGTTTAAAAAGGGGAGGGGGAAGAAAGAGGGGCAAGAGAAGGAAACGAAAAGAGGCAGGAGGGGAGTTGAAAGCAGGGGTGAAAAATATACATGAAAAACGCCGCGGTGGCCAGGTTTGCATAGCAATGTTCCCTATGGCCGGACCAGGTGGGGAAAGCAAAAAGAACAGGGTGGCGAGGCTTGGGTAGTAACATTCCGTCCTTGCCCGGTCGGGCGAAAGGAAAGGGAAAAATCGAAAGTCGGCATCTAGAGGCGCGTAATTTGGCATGACCTGAGGCGACGCAGGCAGGTGGCTTTCTTATGCGGATGGAGGCTGTTGGTTTGGGGAAGTAAGGTGAATGGTATTTGTTGGGTGGAAGTGTTGGCGCCGCGATGTGAGGGCGGAATTTCATCAGGTATCTGGCCTCTGAAGGGCGGACAAGATGCGGGGTTTTCGTTTATCCCGGCTTGCTGCGTATTACATATAAAAATATAGTATGATTCCCGTTGTTCCCGCTCACGGGAGCTGTGAAACCCGTACTGTAGTAGCGTAACTCTCCGCTTGTCGAACTCGTGATTTTTTTGGCTAAGGTGCTTCGACAGATGGATATCAGGAGGGGATTTCGCGTCAGCACGATGGTTATTAAATCTTATTCAGACTGAATTCTCTATTTCACCAATGTATTGCATTTGACACCTGTCATACTCGAACATGTACACTACGTTCTGCTGTCACAATTCAAATTTCCACGAACGGAGTGTTTGAAGTTGGAATGCGTGCTTTCAGCTAGCGTTGTTGTCGGCACGTGCTTGCAAACTTCGCAAGCACGAGACAAAAACGAGGAGCCGAAAGCTCAAACAAGAATCTTCCAACAATCGCCCCCAACGGGAAAAACAAATATTCGGCCAACACTGACTCTGCACCGCAGCAGCGCAATGGATACAAGAACTCCAGCAAGATCCTACTCCGCTCTACGCCTATCTGATTCATCGCAACAGCTACCTTCTCCCACTGTGCACAGCAATCTGGATTACACCGCAACGCCAACATCTCGGCCAAAGAAGAACTCAAGCGAAGCAAGAAGACCACAACCTCCAGCGACAACCTGAAGTTCAGCCGCCGGTGCATTGGGAGGAATTATCGGGGGGGGGGGGGACAGCCTTCCGCCTCCGCACTGGATGCAGCGTTCCCGCTCGCTAACCGCGGAGGGGTTCGTGCCCGAGGGAACAAAGGGAGGGACGCCAAAGAATAAAGACTCATATGCGTTTATTACACTTGTAATGAATACACAGAGCGGGGCAGCTAGCTACAAAACATCAATGAGGCGTTCCTCGGAAATGGAAGGGTAACGTAAGAAGGGTTTCCGACTCACCGGCTGGGGCAAGGGCGATACTTCGGAGGTATCGGCGGCGAACGTTTGTGAGCGCCGACAAAGGCAGCCTTGTTTTCCCGTGCGCGCTGCATTCTTTGAGGCAAAGCCATCCCCGAGCATTGGCTAGGGGAGGTGAGGAGAGTGCGCGTTTGCTGCGCTCGCTTCGCTGCCTGGAACAAACATCCAGCGGCACGGCAAGGCGCCGACGAGCCCCCGTGCGCCTGCCGCGAAAGACGACGAGAGCGTGCGGCTGCGACCGCTCGTGACGCTGTCCGCATCTCGAAGACTCTCAACGGCTTCGCGGGGCTCCTGGTAGCCACGAGGTGGCGCTCCCGTCGCTGCTTCTGCTTACCCCAACTTTTCTCCTCGCCCAGCCGGTGCTGTCATGACGCACAGTGATGATGGTCGGCCGCGTGGACCACGAAGGGGGAGAAACATGTTTTGCACAATAGTCGCTCCAAAAACATTCCCAACCACTACGGCTCATGGACACCAACCGACATCAGACAACCGCGGCAGACAACCGTGCGGAGAGTATTACCACACCGCAACAAAGGTATGACCTGAGGCGACGTTGTGGCTCAGCCCAGTGGCCGAAACAGGAATGACGGTCTGGCCGAGCTCACCCGCCTACTGCTCCGCCCTCGGCTTATGCCATACACTTTCACAATTTCTTAAAATTCAGGAAAATTGTCGACAAACGGATTCGGCACGAGCTTCATATTGTCACGATCAGAGGAGCCGTGAAGGTAGACGTCGGGAAGAACCCAAGACCGGGAGCCTTCTTTTAATTATCGAGCCAGCTTCCACGACACAGAACAGAACAGCGCGCCACGAGAGCTCACCGCCGCTTCGTCGTCGTCTTCGACTCAGCGCGGAGGCCGCGCGGCGCGTTAGGCGCGTGGCATTATTCCCCCCCCCCCCCCCGCCGCGAAAGAAAACATCGTCTCGATGTGGAATGGGGTATGTACAGTGAGGGGAGGAGGAACAAAGAAAAGACTGGGGGTGAGGTGAACTATACAGTTCGCGCTAGATGACATGCAGGGAGAGTCAAGTTCACACGTGGGGTAAGGGGAAAAGGTACGAAACAGCGTGAACACAGCGCTCAGTCACGCGAAAAGTACGGCTTTAAGCGCACTACATGCACGATTTCAGGCCGTTGACGCTGAGGGCCGGCGACCACAGTTCCATGGGGGACAACTTCGTAGTTGACGCTGTTCAGGCGGCGCAGGACTCTGTACGGGCCAAAATACCTATTTAAAAGCTTTTCGCACAATCCCTTGCGGCGCACTGGTGTCCACACCCACACGTGGTCGCCCGGCGCGTAGTGCACGTCCCTGTGCCGAAGGTTATAGTATCGGGCATCGCCGGATTGCTGGTCCTTGATGTGCAAGCGGGCCAGCTGACGGGCCTGCTCTGCTTGCTCCACGAAGTGTCCAGCTTCAGGGGGAAGCTCTGCGTCGCCGTACGGCAGCATGGCGTCTAGCATCATGCGGACCTCTCTGCCATACACGAGACGGAACGGGGTGAACTGGGTGGTTTCCTGCGTCGCGGTATTATATGCGAAGGTGACGTACGGCAAGACCTCATCCCAGGTTTTGTGTTCAACGTCGACGTACATCGAGATCATGTCCGCCAATGTTTTGTTGAGCCGTTCCGTTAGACCATTGGTTTGGGGATGATACGCTGTTGTTGGTCGATGAGTAGTATCGCTAAGCGCTAAGATGTCACGTAGGAGTCGGGCTGTAAACGCCTTGCCGCGGTCAGTAATGATGGCCGATGGGGCGCCGTGTCTAAGCACGATGTCGTGCATAAAGAAGTGGGCAACTTCGGCGGCAGTACCTCGCGCAAGGGCCTTCGTTTCAGCGTAGCGGGTCAAGCAGTCTGTGGCGACTACGATCCACTTGTGGCCGGAAGACGAGAGAGGAAAGGGCCCCAGGAGGTCCATGCCGACTTTGTCGAATGGTATTTGTGGCGGCTCGATGCACTGAAGCAGTCCAGGAGGCTTGAGCGCGGGTTTTTTTCGCCGCTGGCATTGCCGGCATGTCCGGACATAATGCTTGACACTTGAAGTTAGGTTGGGCCAGTAATAGTTCTGCCGGATTCGGGATAAGGTGCGGGTAATTCCAAGGTGGCTGGAAGTCGGTTCATCATGGCAGGCAAGGAGGACTTCATCCCGCAGATCAGACGGTATGACGAGCAGGTAAGTTGTCGGACTTGAAGTAGAGTTCTTTTTATAAAGCACCCCTCTCCGCAGGCAGAACGACGAAAGTCCACGAGCTAGGTTTCGTGGTATTTCAGGGCACCGACCTTCGAGATGTTCGATGAGCAGACGGAGCTCGGCGTCGGCACGCTGTCTGGAAACGAGCTCAGATGTGCTGACCGCTCCAAGGAAGCTATCATCGTCGGTGGTGTCTTGCGGAGGAGGTTCGACGGGAGCGCGTGACAAGGTATCAGCGTCGGTGTGTTTCCGGCCTGACTTGTAGGTGACGGTGAAATCGAATTCCTGCAGGCGTAATGCCCAACGTGCTAGGCGGCCGCAAGGGTCCTTTAAATTTTTCAGCCAGCACAGCGAGTGGTGGTCGGTGACGATACGAAACGGTCTGCCATAGAGGTATGGGCGGAACTTGGCGGCGGCCCAGACTACCGCTAAACATTCTTTTTCCGTGGTAGAGTAGTTCAACTGAGCACGCGACAGTGCGCGGCTGGCGCAGGCAATTACTTTGTCGGCACCGTTTTGCCGCTGAACTAGAACAGCGCCAAGACCGACGTTGCTCGCATCCGTGTGCACCTCCGTATCGGCATCTTCGTCGAAATGTGCCAGGATTGGCGGTGATTGGAGTAGGCGTCGTAACTCGTCGAAGGCAGTCTGTTGCTCGTTGTCCCAGGAAAATGATGTGTCATCACGGGTTAGGAGCGTCAGAGGGTTGGCGAGCTGGGCGAAGTTTCTAATGAAGCGGCGATAATAGGAGCACAGGCCTAGAAAACGTCGGACTGCTTTTTTGTGGGAGGGGACCGGAAAGGCAGCAACGGCAGCAAGCTTCTCTGGGTCAGCGCGGATTCCGTCAGCACTAATGACGTGCCCGAGGAACTTCAATTCGGTGAACCCAAAGTGGCATTTTTCTGGTCTGAGGGAGAGGTTGGCGGATCGGTGAACGTTGCGGAAAAAATGATGACATCGTCAAGATAAACAAGACAGGTCTGCCACTTCAGACCGGTGAGAACGGTGTCCATAATTCTTTGGAACGTGGCAGGAGCACAGCAGAGCCCGATTGGGAGGACGCGAAATTCATACAGCCCGTCCGGTGTAATGAAGGCGGTTTTCTCACGGTCCCTCTCATCAACTTCTATCTGCCAATAACCACTTCTGAGGTCGACCGAAGAGAAGTACTTGGCTTGACGAAGTCGGTCGAGGGAGTCGTCGATACGCGGGAGCGGGTACACGACTTTCTTGGTCACACTGTTCAGCTTCCTGTAGTCGACGCAGAACCGTAGTGTCCCGTCTTTCTTTTTCACGAGGACGACAGGAGACGACCACGGACTGCTTGACGGTTGGATGACGCCGTCTGTGAGCATCTCTTCGACCTGTGTTTGAATAGCATCTCGCTCACGAGGGGACACACGATAGGGCTGCTGATGGATGGGTCGGGCTCCTTCATGCGTGATAATGCGGTGTTTAACTATCGACGTTTGGCGCACTTTGGACGACGACGTGAAACACGCACCAAACTCCCGCAAGAGGTCCTGGAGTTGCCTCTTTTCAGTGGGTGGAAGGCCAGGATTTATGTCTACGCTGGTGACCGCTTCGGCGTCAGCTCCAGGTGTGTCCTCCGCACAAGCAAAGCATTCGGCCACTTCCTGAACATGGTCAACGTAAGCGATGGCTGTGCCACGGAACAGATGTCGATGTTCATTGCAGAACCCTGCTGAAAAAAAGTTCTATGATGCAATAACCTCATAGATCATTCATCATAGAATATCATACAATCTGTATGACATATCATACAATCTGTATGATATATCATACGAATTGTATGATATATCATACAGATTGTATGATATGTCATACAGATTGTATGATATTCTATGATGAATGACCTATGAGGTTATTGCATCATAGAACTTTTTTTCAGCAGGGAAGATGGTGACAAGGACCTCTGTACAACCGTCATGAAAGGATCCAAGGCCCCGTGCCACCGCAACCCCCTTAGTGAGTACGAGGGAGACATTAGGCTCGATAACCCGGAGTCCCCTATGTGGCTCGTCGCAGGTAACTCTCGTGAGAATGCTGGCACGTGGTGGCACCGTAACGTTATCGTCGGCGACTCGCAGGGCGGACCGAGAACCCTGGTGCGCAGGTTCTTCTGTGGCCATTGCGGTAGAAAACGTCACCAAGCGGTTCGGGAGGTCTTTGATCGCACCGTGCTCGCGAAGAAAGTCGATGCCAAGGATGACATCGCGAGAACATTCGCGGAGAACGAGAAAAGTGGCAACGAATGTGCAGCCTCGAACCGTAACCCGGGCCGCACACATGCCGAGTGGTGCGACAAGATGTCCGCCTGCCGTGCGTATGTCGGGACCATCCCAGGGTGTCGTCACTTTTTTCAGGGCCGTCGCAAGCCGTCCGCTAAGGATAGAGTAATCTGCGCCCGTATCAACCAACGCGCTGACCTCCTTTGTGTCGACTAGAACAGGGATATCCAAGGAGACCCTGCCTTCAGCACGGCCCGTCGATGGCTGTTGTGGAGGATTCAGTCGGTGCGGCGGCGGAACCTGGTCGGCGACTGGGGTTGCGCTGTCGGAGCGATTCAAGCGGCGCGTTGGGGGAAACTCTTCGGCGATGCGGCGTTCGGCTTCGGGGCGATTGGGTCGGTGCGGCGGCGGAAGCGGGTCGGCGATTGGGGTTGCGGCATCGCGGCGATACGAAAGGCGCGTCGGGGAAAACTGTGCAGCGATGCGGCGTGCGACGTCGGGGCGATTCAGTTGCTGCGGCGGTGGAAGCTTTGCGTCGGAACGGCGTTCGGCGGCCTCGCCTCCAAAGGCCGCCGGAGCTAGTTTTCCCGACGAGGGCTCGAGGAGCCACGTTGTCCTGAGACGAAACGGGACCGAGAGGGCGAAGACCGGCGTGGAGAGGGCGATCGCGACTCGCGGCGCGGAGGAGATGGTGAACTACGCTGCCGGGTGACATACTCAGCGATGTCTTGAGGGCGCTCTCCAGGGCGTGGACGGGGGCTGTCGACAGAAAAACCGCGTAGTCCCATTTCGCGATAGGGGCACCGCCGGTAGAGATGGCCGGCCTCACCACAGTGGTAGCAGAGCGGGCGTTGATCCGGAGTGCGCCAGAGGTCAGTCTTCCGCGGTGCCTGGCGCCGATCCGCCCAGTAAGGAGTCGGCTGGGCAGAGTGCACCGCGACCAATGGTGCGGTGTAAGGCGAAGGCCCAGGAGATGGGGCCGCGCGGCGCATGACGTCCGCGTACGTGACTGGCTGGACAGGAGTCGGGTACGGCGCGGGATCGTATGGGGTCGGTTGCGGCGCCGGCACAGCTGCAGCGTCTTGTGCCCTGAGTGCCTGTCGGACTTCCTCGCGGATGCCGCTGGTGACGGAATCGACGCGAGGGGCAAAGGTGGCTTGAAGGTGCTGCAGCTCCTCGCGGACCACGGAACGGATGAGTTCGCGAAGGGATTCCGGATTCGTCCTGGGATCATGGTAGAACCGGTCCAACGTTGATAGAGTCGACATTTGGCGCAGTTGCCGGTCGTACGGATGGGATCTTTGCTGCAGCAATTTCTCCATGTGCACGGCGTCGGCCAGGAACTCCGCGACGGTGTTGGGCGGGTTCCGCACGAGGCCGGAAAAGAGCTGGTCTTTTACGCCGCGCATCAGGTGCCGCAGCTTTTTTTCTTCAGGCATGGCCGGATCGGCGCGATGGCAAAGACGCTTCACATCCTCGACGTACATGGCAACACCCTCATTGGGAAGCTGAATTCGAGAGGACTGCGCACGCTCTGCGCTCTCCCGGCGGTCGCTGTTGGCGTACGTACTCAGGAGCTGACGTCGAAAGTCCGGCCACGTAGAGAAAGTAGTCTCATGGTTTTCGAACCACGTTCGTGCAGAGTCTTCAAGGCTGAAGTAAACGTTACGCAGCTTTGTAGCGTCGTCCCAGCAGTTAAAGGTCGCGACCCGTTCGTAGTGAGCCAACCAGTCTTCAGCATCTTCAACAGGTCGCCGTGAAAGGGCTTAGGCGTGCGTGGAGTCTGAAGGGTGAGATAGGTGGGGCTGGCTGCAGGGACAGTCGTAGGCAGGGCGGGCAGTGGCGTCGCCATGAGTGGAGTGGTAGTTGAAGGCGCGCTGACAATAGGAAGAGCCTCGGGGGACAGGCCGCGGATCCTCCGGCTGGCACGATGGACAGGGGTGGTCACAAGAGGCGGACGCGTCGAGTCGTCCTCAGGAGTAGGGAGCATCGGCCGCACCTCCACCAGTGTCACGATCAGAGGAGCCGTGAAGGTAGACGTCGGGAAGAACCCAAGACCGGGAGCCTTCTTTTAATTATCGAGCCAGCTTCCACGACACAGAACAGAACAGCGCGCCACAAGAGCTCACCGCCGCTTCGTCGTCGTCTTCGACTCAGCGCGGAGGCCGCGCGGCGCGTTAGGCGCGTGGCAATATAGAGTCCCTTAAGTTATACCTGGAATGAAAAACGTACCCAAAGACCATTCTGTGTCTTTAACACCATCGATTAATAACTTTTCGAAACCCCATAGGTTAGCCTGAAGCCAGGAACTTCTTAACGCGTCCGTAAGCCTTCTAACCATAATTATAGATCATTGCGAAGAGATGTTGTCATCAATCAGTCGGGAAGAGAGGCGGACTCGTCACAACATCCGGCTTTCAACAACAAAGGCTGACGAGCTTGAGGTCTTCCAGTCCAACAAAACTGCAGAAATCTGGTCTAAGAAGTGTAACAAATTCACGCGAGATTACATCCCTCTAGATAAAAGAATACGGCCTGCCACAGCATCACAACCATGTAACAATGTAGGTCAATGCTGCCTTACCCTTCAGAATAGAGGAAGTTATCTGCCCCTTGTGAACAAAGATTCGGCGGGTTAGAAATCAAAGAAAACATTATTAACCTCTCAAAAGGTACCGCTAAGCAAAGTTAAAAATCCGTACTGTCACGAGGGTTAAAATTTTGCACGAATACGGGCCGATATGACGAATAGTAATTTTTGAGGTATCTCGCAAATTTTTCTGGAACCCTCAGACTCCGGGAATACTTTGCGAACAAACCAAATCAAACTTATAACCCTTTCCCTGCGTCTCAGGTACCGTGGACATCGAAGTACGGCAGGAATAAGCATCTCGACGTGTATATAAAATCAATACAATGAGATATCCTTCAAACCTTCGGGAGCCGTAAACTTGGACCGCCCAATCTTTCAAGTATAGTCCAGACGCAACACTCCTGCTTTACGGACATCACAAGGTTGAGCCTTTCTTGGCTTCGAATGGCCAGCCCATAGACAACGCATCCCGGTCCGCGCACTTTCTACACGGCCACGGACCATATCTTCAAGCATCATGGCTTTCCCTGAGCCACCTGAACGCCGGAACCGATCCTGTACATCTTGCGCTTGCGTGGAATTGTGCTAAAAAGGCAGCTCGGAGCGGCGCGCCTTTCAGTGGGCTCGGCAGCACGCCAGCGATGGCCTGTGCTAACGTTCTACGTTTCTTGGTGCAGTTCCTCGGACTCTCCAGCTCGCAGCTGCTGGAGTCTTCGAGCCTCCGAGTCCCGTGCCTACCATCCATCTTCAACTATAGTCCAGACGCAACACTCCTGCTTTCCGGACTTCACAAGGTTGAGCCTTTCTGGGCTTCGAATGGCCAGCCCATCGACAACGCATCCCGGTGCGCAATTTCTACACGGCCACGGACCATATCTTCAAGTTAGCCGCCGCGGTGGCTCAGTGGCTATGGTGCTCGGCTGCTGACCCAAAAGAAGCGGGTTCGATCCCGGCCGCGGCGGCTAGAATTTATTTGGAGGAGAAATTCTAGAGGCTCGTGTACTGTGCGATGTCAGTGCACGTTAAAGAACCCCAGGTGGTCGAAATTTCCGGAGCCCTTCACTACGGCGTCTCTCATAGCCCTAGTCGCTTTGGGACGTTAAGCCCCACAAAACCAAAACCAAACCAACCATATCTTCAAGCATCATGGCTTTCCCTCAGCCGCCTGAATGCCGTAACCGCCCCTGTACATCCTGCGCATGCGTGAAATTGTGCTGAAAAGGCAGCTCGGAGCGGCGCGCCTTTCAGTGGGCTCGGCAGCACGCCACCGATGGCCTGTGCTAACGTTCTGCGCTTCTTGGTGCAGGCAATGAAACCTTATTGCCTTTACGCTAAGCCAAGTAGCTACCGTGCACTCCTGGTGCTGCCAAGCCCATGGCGTTTTCTGTCCATTATGCATGACTGTGCGCATATGTTATTAAAACTTCTTATGGTAGCTGGTGATATAGAATCTAATCGCGGCCCTAACAAAGAGATTCTTGATGCTTTGAAAGAAATTCAATCTGGGCAGACAGCAATGCTAGAGCAGCTAAAGTCGATTAAAATGAAACTAGCTGATCATGACAAAACATTTTCGAGATTAAGGTGCGACTAGATAAAATTGAGACAGCATGTGTTGGTATTGATGACATGCAGATTGAATTGAAATAACTGCATGGAATCAGCACTGAGAGAACGGCGCAGATAAATGCTCTGTCTGCCCGGGTAAATGATGCAGAAAATCGGTCCAGACGAAACAACCTTGTTTTCTGTAGCATTGAAGATAAAGAAACATGGTCAGATTCTGGGAATATCATCATTGCACATATTAATCAGTATTTAGACATCCAGTTAGAGCCACGCGACTTTGAGCGTGCACATCGCATTGACACTTTCCAAACTTGTAGGTGCAGGCCTATAATTGTGAGATTTGCTCACTTTAAAGACAAAGAGCAAATCCTGACTTCCGCTCGGAAATTCAAAGACACAGGATATGGGGTTGCTCAAGATCTCGCTCCTAGCACGCGCCTTGACTAGAAACGCCTCATCGAAACTGGAAAGGCTCGAAAACTGCGATACAAGTTGCGAAATGAAAAGCTTGTCACAAGTGAAAAAACATACCATTTCGACCGTGCTTCTAACCAGGTGGTTGAGGACAGCTTGTAGCCACAATTAAAACCGAATTGTAAACTCCGTTCGCCGAATCATCACCCTTTATCATTTCTGCTCGCTAATATTCGAAGTGTTTTTCCCAAGCGCGATTCATTGTGCAGTTTAATAGGTTCATATTCATGCGATCTCTTACTACTAACTGAAACATGGCTTAACGCATCAGTTCACGACACTGAGATTCTTCCATTTCTCCCAGATTTTGACATATTCCGGAAGGATAGACCCGATAATTCGCGCGGTGGGGGTGTATTAATCGCCAATAACCGGGATCTGCATTGTTCATTTGTCAACCTCCCTTCACAACTGGAAATTATTTGGCTGCGATGCAATACTACACATCCGCCCATCCTCATTGGTATTTATTACCGTCCTCCTAATGCTGACAGTTCTTTCACCCCCTTATTTCATGATGCCATAGATGTGTTAATTAAAACATATCCACTTAGTAATATCCTTCTCTTCGGTGATTTTAATTTTTCCACAATAGATTGGTCTAATCCCGCCGCTAGGTTATCGAAAAGCAGCCCGGCTAGTGATTTCTTAAACACGTGTATGACTTTTGGCTTAACTCAACTCGTCACTGATCCCACACGCGTTACTGACCACTCGTCCAACGTTCTAGATCTCGTATTAACAACGCATCCTGAAAATTTTACTGCTATCACCTTGTTGCGCGGTCTCAGCGTTCATTTGACGATACATACTTCTTTTTATTGCAACGTACTGAAGAAACAAAAAAAAATAAAAAACACTTACGCTTTATGATAAAGGAGACTATGCCAGCATGAACCGTGCATTATCAGACTACTTCGACACCTTCGCTGCTAGCTTTCCACTACATTCTCTCGAGTTGAACTGGTTACTTTTCAAAACAGAGCTGCATCGGCTTATAAGTCTACATTCCAACCATTACTATAACAGAAAGAATAACATCACCATGGTTTAATGTGTCACTGAAACGACTGAATAATAAGAAAAAACGCCTGTTCCGGTCGGCCAAGCTGTCTAACTCTTCTTCCACATAAGCAAACAAGGGAAGGGGAGTGAGGGGCTCGTTATAAATATGACAGAAGCCAACAGCCACAGAAACCAAGGGGCACAGGGGATTTTTTTTGTAATTTATTTATTTAATTTGTGGTGTTGATCAATTTAGAATATTACTGAAAATGTTGTCGCTTAATGCTAATTGATTAGAAAAGCAGAAGAAACAACCACATGCCGCCGGTGGGATCCGAACCCACGACCTCCGAATTACGCGTCCGGTGCTCTACCTCTGAGCTACGGCGACTTTTTTTTTCTTTATTGCATGAATGAATACAAAAGTAAAATATCGTAGTTGTCATGCCCCTTGGCAGACAACCATGTCTAATGGACTTTCATTAACACAAGTTGGTCCATCAGACTCAATACATCCTCCGCGTAATCTTGTTGCTTCAAGACTTCTCTCAATTTGTACACATGTTCCACAAAATAATCACATACCGATCGTGCATTCACGTCACAATGTCTAACAGCCATTCTACTCCTCCAAATGCTGTGAAGGCCCAATAACATAATCTGGTCATACTGTAAAACATCACTTTCAGTGGTCAAGTACTGAATTCCGCGCGGTGTCAATGGCAAGTCCTTTTTTAGGGTTCTTTGCAAAACATCCCAGTAGAACACTGCATCCCAACAATCCAGGAAAACATGTTCTACCGTCTCCGGTTTTCTACACAGGAGGCAGTTCGAGCCCCAAGGAACAAAAAGGCCATTTTCCTCTAGCCATGTTTTTACTGGTAGGGTTCCTGCATGCAATTTGAAAAAGAATGTTTTGACGCCAGGTGCAACAGTCATATTTTTAACTCGCCTGAGAACGTCTTTCCCAGGGCCTTCACAGTATAAGGTTCTGTACAGTGGCTCTGGAAACAACTGTTCAATAAGATCCTTGTATAATCGCTTCGGCGTTACATTCGCTAAATACTCTAGAGAGAACCGCACTTGCAAAAATCTGAACGACCAGACAACCTCTCGCAGGAAGCGAGACACTGTGTACCGCCGAGCATTGCACGAAGAGACAATAAATTCTGGAAGTGCACTGGATAACATGATTTGTATGAATGTTCGCAGGAAGGTGTCATTTTGGTCACGCAGGAAACAAAACCTTAAAACAACCTGCCGCACATAGAGATGCATTAGAGACAGTCCCCCGACCTTCACTCTCCGGAAGAGATTATCTCTGCGAATTCGTTCCCAATTAGACGCCCAAATGAAAACCGCAAAAACCCGATGGAACCTTTGGATATTGGTTCGTGCACAATATAATACTTGGAGGTAATACATGATTCTTGCCACAAGAAAGGTGTTACATACAGTTGCACGCGCGAAAATAGAAATTTTACGGCCCATCCATCCTTTGGTCCGGTCCCGCATTTCTTCCGCTTTCTCATTCCAGTAATTGGTATTCTCCCCATATTTGTCCAGCGGGACTCCCAAATAAACTCCGGGAGTTGTAGCCCATCGGACCCCGCAGAACGATTCTGGTTCCAAGTCCCATTGCCCATGCCAGAGTCCGAGACATTTATCTATATTAACAGCGCTACCAGTTTGCCTGCAAAACCTTTCGGTTACTTGTAACGCTTCTACAATACTTTTGCGGTCTTCACAAAAGAGGGCCACATCATCTGCATATGCCAGTATTCTCACCTCACACGCTCCCAACCTAAACCCTCGGATGCGCTCGCTCGCAGTTATCATCCTACAAAACGGCTCCAAATAAATTGCAAAAAGTAAAGGGGACAGTGGACATCCTTGTCGAACAGATGCCCTCACATCAATTCTTTCAGATAACATTTTGTTTACCATAAGACGTGCCGAGCAACATGCATAAGCCATTTTTATCCCTTTGAGAACAACCGAGCCAATACCAATATGTTCCAACAAACAATAGAGTATTTCATGAGACACCCGATCAAATGCTTTTTCAAAGTCAATTTGAACCATAGCTACTTTCTTATTTAAAGCATCGCAGCACTCGAGCACGCTGCGTGCAACATGAATGTTTTTAAATATGCTTCTTGTTTTTATTCCACACGTTTGGTGAGGTCCTACAATATCCTTTATGACGTATTGCAATCTCTTGGCGAACACTTTCATCAGAATTTTATAATCAACGTTTGTTAACGTGATCGGTCTATAGCTTGTTACTTTTGCCAGCTTGGCAGGGTCATCTGTCTTAGGAATTAAGACCGTATGAGCAATGCTAAACGAAGGTGGCAGCCTACCAACTTCAAAACACTCTTTGAAAAGCTTATAGAGCATAGTGGCAAGGTCACATTTAAAGCTCTTATAAAAAGCCGCAGTCAAACCGTCAGGTCCCGGCGACTTTCCGGCATTCAATTCATCAACTGCTGTCTCTATTTCCTTAATACTTATTTCGTTCTCTAGTTCTTCAGTAATCTCACTGCCTAATATTGGCATAAGTGGCAAAAAGTTTTCCCGGAACCCTTCTTCACTTGGTGCTTTGCGTGCAAACAGCTCACGGTACTGTTCCACGAATGCACTCGAAATTCAACTTTGTTCACTGAGGATTTGTCCTTTGTATTCGATAACTGATATCTCGTTTGACCGCGCGTATCGCTTTTCATCTGAAAGCGCGCGTTTCGTTGGCATTTCACCATTAAGCCATTTTCCGTGCGTGCTCTTATCGCTGCCCCTCTGTACTTCTGAGCATCTAAAGCTTCTAGCCTAACTTTGACGCCTTTTATGTCATGCATGAACATGCCCGGCGTTTTTTCCTCTTCGCGCCCTAAATTCGTCAAAAGTTCACGCAGTTGCATTTCTTCTTTTCTTTCCTCATATTTTCTTATGGTTGAACGTTCAATGGCATAGATTTCAACCTCCTGCTTAAAGCGTTCCCAAGATTCAATACATCCTGTTTCACTGTTATTAAACATATCCATGATTTCCTTAACTTTTCTTAAAAATATGTCGTCTTCTATAAGCCTTGAGTTTAGTTTCCACATATCCCAGTTCATTTTTGTTTTACGCTGCTTCCTTCCTCCCAGAGTTACCGTAACTAGGCAGTGGTCACTAAATGACACTTGCTTCACTTCATACTGCTCACAGGAAGGTGAAAACTCCGGCGACACATATATTCTGTCCAGTCGTGCGTGGCTGCTACCTTGAAAATGCGTAAAATGCACGTGATTCTGACTCTTCGCCAGACCTATTACATCCTCCAAGCTGCACTCGTTGAGGACACTCTTCAAGAAATCAACACTCGGGTCTTTTACATCCTCTACATTTGAACGATCTTTAGGGTCCAAAACGCAATTGAAGTCTCCCCATAGTATGAGCACTCGACTGCAATCAAGGAACGAGGCTAACTGTTCAAAAAAACCGCGCCGTTCCTTTTGTATCGTGGGAGCATACAGGACAACAACCCTCACCGCGAATGTTTCATATGTGAAGTCACACACGATAAACCGCCCCCTTGCACAAGTTATTATTTGTTCCTCTACTATGCCTATGTTTTTCCTCAGGAAAACACAGCATCCCGCCGACAAACCAGCCGCATGGCTTACACAAACATTGAAATGCGAACGAAAACCAAGCACCATGTTATCTGTTTGCTGCTCATCCTCAACTTTTGTTTCTTGAATAGCCGCGATATCTAGATCTAACTCCCCGAACAGTCGGTTCAACTGCACTTGCTTACGCTTCGAGGCAAGCCCTCGTACGTTCAGAGTGCCAACTTTTAGCGGTTTCTTCAAATAAGCCATAGCGTGCACACAGCAAACAAACAACAGTGACTAAAGCTCACTGCTTCGGCCTCTCGTCGCGAGTTAGCGACGAGGACCGCGACAAGGCTAACTTGCCTTTCTTGGCTCCCTCCCCTCTCCAATGCCTTTCTAGCCGACGTAGTTCTCGTTCCGTAGCCGGTGCCTTTTCGTAGTCACGAGGTCGCTTAATGGAAGCGACTGTCGCATCCATCGGCGCCTCGGAGTCGTGGTCGCCTGAAGTGCTCTCCCTCCTTGGCTCTCCTGGCGCCGCAGCAGCATCCGCCTTCTTGCCAGTCGTTTCTGCAGCGCGGTCACCTTGCGACTTCTCGTCGCCAGCGGGCAGCTCCGGCTGCTGGGAAGCAGGGCCGTCGCTGAGTCCTGGAGGGGGCGGTGCTCCGGCGTTCTCCAGTTCCTCCTGGTCCATGAGCAGCTCGCTGCCGTCGTCTTGCGGCGGAGCATTATCCGTGGCCACACGCGCATACGTGCGGACGCAACCTTCCCGCTCGTGTCCGAAGGCGTGACACAAACTGCATCTTGGCGTGCGGCAGTCGCGTCGAATATGTCCCGTCCTTTTGCACCGTAGGCATATTGGTGGACGTCCAGGCTACACCACTAACACTTGTCCTCCGTAGAACTTGAGCATGTGGGGCAAATCATCGATAGAGAGCCCCTCCTTCAGAACCATACGCACCAGACGGGTTGTCGATTCGACGTCTTCAAACCCGGGACTTTTCCACTGCTCGCGATTGACGTCTGTCACCTCTCCAAATTCTTCAAAAGCCTTCTGCACAGATTCATTCGACACGTAGAAGGGCACCCAGTGCACCCTGAAGGCCAACTCACGTTTGTTGGGGTCTATGACCGCACAATAGCGTTTTTTCACTTCAAGTGCTTCTTCTGTCAGCAGTCGTTCCTTCGCTTCCGCAGTTTTCAGCTTCAACATCCACACATGCGATATTTGAAAGGCCCCAATGCCAGCCACGAAAGGTAGAACACCGGCAGTTTCCAAAGGCTCACGAAAATCCTGTATGCGATAAGGCCGCCCGGCAATATCGCCGTGAAGGAAAACCGCTGTCTTCATTGCGTCTCCCGAAGGCGGCGTAGGCAAAACTAAGCGATAGCCCACTGGTGGGCGTCGCTCACCGAAACCTCGGCCAGACATGACCGATAACGAAGCGCGCTCAGAGCTTCCCATCACACGACCGTCTCCCACGGAAGCCGGAAGTGGAATGAGCTACGGCGACAGCTGTCAAATCTTCTGCTTTCGGGGGTATTTATGTTTACAAGTAACCTAACATTGAGAGTGTTCATCAGCGCCACCCACGTTCATAAGCGGCGGACGTGGAACGTCCTGACTTAGCGCAGGTGTGACGTAGAACGTCATCGAACGAAGAGGGTGGAAGCTGCGTGAGAACCCTCTTATGCTTCCTATGGCGTCAAGGCTGCCAGAACCGAGGCCTTCGCTAAGCAATTAAGCAAACAAGGAAAGGGAATGAGGGGCTCGTTATAAATATGACAGAAGCCAACAGCCACAGAAACCAAGGGGCACAGGGGATTTTTTTTTAACTTATTTATTTAATTTGTGGTGTTGATCAATTTAGAATATTACTGAATATGTTGTCGCTTAATGCTAATTGATTAGAAAAGCAGAAGAAAAAACAACCACATGCCGCCGGTGGGATCCGAACCCACGACCTCCGAATTAGAGGGTTCTCACGCAGCTTCCACCCTCTTCGTTCGATGACGTTCTACGTCACACCTGCGCTAACTCAGGACGTTCCACGTCCGCCGCTTATGAACGTGGGTGGCGCTGATGAACACTCTCAATGTTAGGTTATTTGTAAACATAAATACCCCCGAAAGCAGAAGATTTGACAGCCGTCGCCGTAGCTCAGAGGTAGAGCACCGGACGCGTAATTCGGAGGTCGTGGGTTCGGATCCCACCGGCGGCATGTGGTTGTTTTTTCTTCTGCTTTTCTAATCAATTAGCATTAAGCGACAACATATTCAGTAATATTCTAAATTGATCAACACCACAAATTAAATCAATAAATTTAAAAAAAAATCCCCTGTGCCCCTTGGTTTCTGTGGCTGTTGGCTTCTGTTATATTTATAACGAGCCCCTCATTCCCCTTCCCTTGTTTGCTTAATTGCTTAGCGAAGGCCTCGGTTCTGGCAGCCTTGACGCCATAGGAAGCATAAGAGGGTTCTCACGCAGCTTCCACCCTCTTCGTTCGATGACGTTCTACGTCACACCTGCGCTAACTGAGGACGTTCCACGTCCGCCGTTATGAACGTGGGTGGCGCTGATGAACACTCTCAATGTTAGGTTACTTGTAAACATAAATACCCCCGAAAGCAGAAGATTTGACAGCCGTCGCCGTAGCTCAGAGGTAGAGCACCGGACGCGTAATTCGGAGGTTGTGGGTTCGGATCCCACCGGTGGCATGTGGTTGTTTTTTCTTCTGCTTTTCTAATCAATTAGCATTAAGCGACAACATATTCAGTAATATTCTAAATTGATCAACACCACAAATTAAATAAATAAATTAAAAAAATCCCCTGTGCCCCTTGGTTTCTGTGGCTGTTGGCTTTTGTCTTCTTCCACATGGCAGAAGTATCATGCTGTCGCAAAAGAATACGACAAGTTAACCGCTCAGACTAAACGCAAGTTTTTTTCACTACTTTACCATCTTGATGAGATTCGCTGGCCACTGACCATGGTCAAACAAAAACAAAAATGACGTTTCGGGAGCGCTAAGGCTCCCTTGTTCACAGTGAGCAACAAGCTCGACGTCCCGGGCTTTTTGTAGCGGGTAGTATCGTTTTTAGACATTTAGCCTAGATAAGGTGCAATGTGCCGTCATTCTTATTTATTGTGTTAGGCGTAGTCTGGATTATTAGTGACTCGAGATTTTGGCGGGCTGATACATTCTTTTCTGTTGTCACTATATCTGCTTCGTCCCAGTTAATTTCCTGGTCAGTCTCTTGCGCATGCTCCGCGATTGCGTTCGTTGTTGCTTTTCCTCTTCGTACGTCGTACTGATGTTCTTTCAGGCGTCTCGTGTTTTATACATGGTTTATACCTACGCTAAATGTCTAAAAACGATACTAACCGCTACAAAAAGCCCGGGACGTCGAGCCGGTTGCTCATTGTGGACAAGGGAGCTGTAGCGCTCCCGAAACGTCATTTTTGTTTTTGTTTTACCATGGCCAGTGACCAGTGAATCTCATCAAGCCATGATTCCTGACCAGACGGTATGCCGTCGAACCCTTGACTACATTACTTTACCATCTATGCTACAGACTAACCCAAAATGATTTTGGAAAACCATTAGCCCTAATCGATGTAATGAGATTTCACTTAACATTAGCTCTGGATCTCCTATTCCTGACACTGAGGTTGCAGATGTTCTTAACACAGCATTCATTTCGGTCTTTACTAATGAACCACTTGATAGTCTTCCAGATCCACCATATTTTACTCACCCGCTGATGTAAAATATCACATTTCATCCCGTCAGCATAGTCAAGGCAATTGAATCACTGAAGAACTCGTCATCTACTGGAGTGGACGGTATCAACGCCAAAGTGCGGAAAAATACTAAACATATGTGTAGCCTGTTCTTATCGCTCATATTCCAGGAATCCTTCAACACCGGTTAAATTCCACATGACTGGCAGGTGGGGAAGGTCATCCCAGTCTTCAAGAAAGGAAGCCGATCATCGCCGAGTAACTACCGCCTGATTTCCATAACAAACGTTTCTTGCAAAATAATGGAGCATGTTTTATACTCGCATATTGCTAACTTCCTATCGTCCGTTCATATTTTTCACACAAGATAGCATGGTTTTCGTAAAAATCATTCCTGTGACACCCAACTGGCACTCTTACTGCATGACTTACATTAAAACATTGATCGTAATATCCCGACTGATGTAGTGTTTTTAGACTTCGAAAAAGCGTTCGATAAGGTCCCCCATGGTCGTGTCTTACTAAAGTTATCGCGCCTTAATATTCATCCATTTATTCTGAACTGGATTCGAGGGTTTTTATCTAACCGTCAGCAGTTCGTATATGCCAGTTCACACTTTTCACCCTTAACACCTGTGCTCTCGGGGGTACCGCAAGGAACGGTACTCGGGCCCCTCCTCTTCTTGATATATATTAATGACCTACCGTGTAACATTTCTTCTGATATCCGACTCTTTGCCGATGACTGTGTCGTTTACCGAGGAATTACTAACACCACTGACCATTTCGCATTACAAACTCACCTTATTCGCATACAGGGCTGGTGTAAAACATGTCTCATGTCATTAAATATTTCTAAAACCGTTTTAATGTCCATTCACCATCGTCGTAATTACGTACTGCCTAATTATAATATTAATAACGTGCAGATTGCAACATCCGAATCATTCAAATATCTTAGTGTGCATATCTCGCGTGACCTAACTTGGACCTGTCATATTAACCACATAATAAATTCTGCTAATTGTGCTCTAGGTTATTTACGCCGTAACCTTTCACTCGCTCCTCCCCCTATTAAACAGCTTGCTTTTCAAACCTTTGTGCGACCCAAGCTTGAGTATGCTAACGCTATTTTTGATCCGCACCACAATAACCTTACTAACGCCCTCGAATTGGTTCAGAACCGCGCGACACGATTCATTCTATCTAATTATTCCTACCACTCAAGCATCTCAGCACTAAAAGCTCTAATCAACTTACCCCGCCCCCCTAGCCTCGCGCTGTAGGATAGCACGTCTTAACCTTTTTCATAAATTTTTCCATTATTTGCCTTTTGATAACCCCTACATAAAGAGCCCACCGCATCGCCCGGTTCAGCCACAGTAATGCAGTGTATCCCCTACAAGCCCATACTGTGACATTTCAGCAGTCATTTTTTCAGCGTACTGCACAAGACTGGAGTGACCTGCCCACCGAAGCTGCCATTATCATCAACCCACTAGAATTCAAGGGGAGCATCGCCAACCTTCCATCTTAACATTTTTTAGCATTGTTTGCCAGATACCGTCCACTCCCTCATGTAATGTCTCAACCGAGACCTTTGAGGAAACAAATAAACAAAAGAACGCAATTCCCTAGAGGCACTCAGCAAACGAACGAACATTGTCATGAAACCCGCCGACACGGCAGGTGGCCCAGTTTTCTTAGACAAAAAAAGTTACATCAGGAAGGGGTATCGGCAGCCCAACGACGTGACTTTTTATAGGCTACTCCCATCTGATCCCACCACCGAACACCAACAAATCATATAAAAAACGTTAAAACCACTCACCGACGAAAGCGAAATACCCACACGGGTAAGTAAGGCGTTGATGGCAATAAATCCGTCTCCAGGGTGGTTCTACATGCTCCAAAAAATACACAAAAAACCATCCTCGTCGGCCAATAGTTTCTAGCATCGGCACACTGACAGAACCGATCTCTAGCTATATTGATTCCCTCATCAAACATATCCCTCCAAAACATACATCTTACATACGCGATAATAATCACTTCTTAAGAGAAATATCTAAATTTACTCCTTCACAAGGCGCTCCCTTAGTTACCCTTGACGTGGTTTCGCTGTACACTAACATCCCGCATGATGGCCGAATCCGAGCTGTGGTCACGTCCTATGAACAATGCAAAGCTCGACACTCGCCTAGCCAAAGCACCATAGCGGCACTCGCAAGTCTCGACCTCAAATTGAACTGATTCGAATTCAACAACTCTTATCGATAAGCGAGTGGTATAGCTATGGGCACAAAAATGGCGCCAAATTATGCCAACATATTCATGCATAGCATTGAATCTCATTTTCTTACACTATATTTGACAAAACCGACTTTCTACAAACGCTTCCTAGATGATATATTCATGATATGGACAAAAATCGAGGGCCAACTCGCCCAATTTATTACCTCCTTCAACAACGTGAGAGAAGCCAACAGCCACAGAAAGCAAGGAGCACAGGGGATTTTTTTAATTTTTTTTGTGTGGTGTTGATCAAGTAAGAATATTACTGTCGCTTAAAGCTAATTGATTAGAAAAGCAGAAGAAAAACAACCACATGCCGCCGGTGGGATCCGAACCCACGAGCTCCGAAATACGCGTCCGGTGCTCTACCTCTGAGCTACGGCGACGGCTGTCAAACCTTCTGCTTTCGGGGGTATTTATGTTTACAAATAACCTAACCTTGAGAGTGTTCATCAGCGCCACCCATGTTCGTAAGCGGCGGACGTGGAACGTCCTGGGTTACCGCTGGTGTGACGTAGAACACCATCGAACGGCGAGGGTGGAAGCTGTGTGAGGACCCTCTTATGCTTCCTATGGCATCAAGGCTGCCAGAACCGAGGCCCTCGCTAAGCAATTAAGCAAACAAGGGAAGGGGGAGTGAGGGGCTCGTTATAAATATGAGAGAAGCCAACAGCCACAGAAACCAAGGAGCACAGGGGATTTTTTTTTTCAATTTATTTTTTTTTGTGGTGTTGATCAAGTAAGAATATTACTGTCGCTTAAAGCTAATTGATTAGAAAAGCAGAAGAAAAACAACCACATGCCGCCGGTGGGATCCGAACCCACGAGCTCCGAAATACGCGTCCGGTGCTCTACCTCTGAGCTACGGCGACGGCTGTCAAACCTTCTGCTTCAAGGGGGTATTTATGTTTACAAATAACCTAACCTTGAGAGGGTTCATCAGCGCCACCCATGTTCGTAAGCGGCGGACGTGGAACGTCCTGGGTTACCGCTGGCGGTAGCGCTGATGAACACTCTCAAGGTTAGGTTATTTGTAAACATAAATACCCCCGAGAGCAGAACGTTTGACAGACGTCGCCGTAGCTCAGAGGTAGAGCACCGGACGCGTAATTCGGAGGTCGTGGGTTCGGATCCCACCGGCGGCACGTGGTAGTTTTTTCTTCTGCTTTTCTAATCAATTAGCTTTAAGCGGCAGTAATATTCTTATTTGATCAACACCACAAAAAAATAAATTAGAAAAAAAATCTCCTGTGCTCCTTAGTTTCTGTGGCTGTTGGCTTCTCTCATATTAATAACGAGCCCCTCACTCCCCCTTCCCTTGTTTCCTTCAACAACGTACATCCAACCATTAGCTTCACCCACACGTACTCCGCCAATCAGATTAGCTTTCTCGACGTCTTAATTCGAATAGAGGAGGGTACCTTAATCACTAGTGTGTTCAGAAAACCAACTGACTGGCAGCAGTACCTTCATTTCAATAGCTGTCACCCACGGCACTGCAAAACTTCAATTCCATACTCCCAGGCCATCAGGTTCAAGCGAGTCTGCTCACGTTCCGAGGACTTTGTGGAAAATTATAATGGTATGCGGACGGTTCTGCAACATCAACCCTATCCGTCCTCTATAACTGATGACACCATTAGAAAGGCTGACACAATAAATCGTAATGAACTCTTTAATGAGCCTGGGTCAGGAACCTCACACCACCAGCGCTTCAATCTCATTTTAATTTTCGCAGTAACCTTCCCAACATCAATAAA
The DNA here is from genome assembly GCF_055824585.1 of Amblyomma mixtum. Classification (NCBI taxonomy): domain Eukaryota; kingdom Metazoa; phylum Arthropoda; class Arachnida; order Ixodida; family Ixodidae; genus Amblyomma; species Amblyomma mixtum. The sequence goes on along the minus strand of NC_143014.1, from coordinate 419,124,065 downwards.
ATCTTAAGAAAACACTTCAACACCATTGAGCAAAGTGATCCCCGCTCCAAAATTTTCCCAACAGTTCCGCGGGTTACGTACAGTCGAACAAAAAGTTTTTACAAAATCGGGTAGTCCACTCTGCGATCAGTAGACGAAAGTATGCAGGCTGCCTACCTTCCGGAAACAATCGGTGCCAAGTTTGCAAGCACATGCAGACAACAACGCTAGATCAAAGCACACATTCCAACATCAAACACTCCAGTTGTAGAAATTTAATTGTGATGGCAGCAACGTTTGTATACATGCTCGAGTGCGGCAGGTGTCAATGCAATACATTGGTCGAACTGAGAATTCATTCTGAATTATATGTAATAACCATCGTGCTCACGCGAAATCCCTTCCTGACCTCCATCTGTCGAAGCACCTTAGCCAAAAAAATCACGCGTTCGACAAGCCGAGAGTTACGCTGCTACAGTGCGGGTTTCACAGCTCCCGTGAGCAGGAACAACGGGAGTCATACTTTATTTTTAAATTTAATAGACTGCACGCCGGGATAAATGAAAAGCCCGGCGTCATGTGCGCCCTTCCGAGGTCAAAGACGTGATGAAATTCCGCCCTCTCATCACGGCGCCAACCATTCCACCCAACAAATACCATTCACCTTAGTTCCTCGAAGCAACAGCCCCCATATCCATAAGAAAGCCACCTGCCTGCGTCGCCTCAAGTCATGCCAACTTACGTTCCTGCACGTGCCGGCTTTCGCCGTTTTTTTTTCCTCCTTTTCACCTGACCGGACAAGGACGGAATGTCACTGCCCAAGCCTCGCGACCCCTTTCTTTTTTTTTTCCGGCTACAAGGGAACGTTGCTGTCCAAACCTGGCCACCGCGGATTTTTTGTAGTATATTTTTCTCCCCTGCTTTCAACCCCCATCCTCCCTCTTTTTTTTTTCCTTCTCTACCCTCTCTTTCTTGCCCCTGCCTTTTTAAACGGATGTGCAATATCTTCATAGTCAGTCCCGATGAAGGCGGGCTTCTTGCCGAAACCCTAATAAATGTTTCGATATGAACGATGTTCCTCCGTTTCTGTAACTGATAAACAGCATATATATGCTGTATATATATACCGGGTGTTTCAGCGAACACTTTAAAAAATTCTCATAAGTAGAATTTTCTTGGTAAAGATATGGCTTTTCCAGCATAGCAGTACCAATGTTGGCGGACACCAGAAAACCGGTGAATCATATTAGGCAGTAAACTGGTTCACTAATTTTTAATAATTAAGTTTTTAACTATTACAGTTAGGCGCTTAGTTGCAATTAGATATTTGTAGCCGGTCGTTAGTAACAGCCATATCAGTTTTTAGAATTTCGAAAACGCAATTACCCTCACCGCTGTGGCTCGACAAAGTTTGGCTGCATCGGGCGAAAAATACATGCGCTATCGAAAGCATGCAGGCAAAGCAACCCCTCCAGTGCACGTAACTAGTCGAAAAAGCCAAATTTTGTCGAGCCACAGTGCCGAGGATAATCGCATTTTCGAAATTCTAAAAACTGATATGGCTATTACTAACGAGAAGCTACAAATATCTAATTGCAACTAGGCGCCTAACTGTAATAGTTAAAAAAAGTATTAAAAATTAGTGAACCAGTTTACTACCTAATACGATTCACCGGTTTTCTGGCGTCCGCCAACAATTGGTAATACTATGCTGCAAAAGCCATATCTTTATCAAGAAAATTCTACTTATGAGAATTTTTGAAAGTCTTCGCTGAAACACCCGGTGTATATATATATATATATATATATATATATATATATATATATATATACCGGTTGTTTCGGAGAGAGCTTGTCCTTTTTAATTCCTGAAAAAAAACAGGCTCTGTCCGAAACGCCGACTCGCCATAAATGTGTACCTAAATGAAGCATTCCTCAATTTTGCATTTTACCTGTAGCAACCAAGCACGTTTATCTTTTTGTGCTATATATATATATATATATAGCACAAAAAGATAAACGTGTATATATATATATATATATATATATATATATATATATATATATATATATATATATACACACATACAGGGCGTTCCAGCTAATTTGGACCAGGATTTTAAAAAAAACTAAGTGGTCTTCAGAACTGAAATCGCATGGATGTTGTTAGGGTTTACCTAAAGTTACAGTACCAATTTTTTCGGTACTCCTATTTGAAGAATTAGTCGAGATAAATAAATTAACTTTTTAAATATAGCTTCAAACGTTCAGGCGTCAATTGGAAAGTTGTGGAGCTCCAAAAATATTGCCCAAACCAGGAACTTCCAACTAGATTGACTTGGCGTGGCCATTTTTGTTCCAAAAAAACGAAAGCCCGCGGAATTTAAAAATACCATGTGACAGCGCGCTCCCTGCGCCAGAATGCGCCGCGATTACAGCGCTCTCATCCGTGCTTAGTCAAAAGCATCACTCGCTCCGCACGTTTTGCGCTGCCCAAGACAGGGCTTCGTGTTGCGCTTGGTTCCAAGTTAAGCGCCAGTGGGTTCGGGCGGCAATTGATAGAAAGCGCGGATCCAGTTTCTGCGGCGATAATTGCGCTCTTCCGCGCCATAGGCGAGCGGCTGCTGATGAAGCGCTTTTTCGCAGCACCGTCGGCAGCCAAGCAAAAGTTGAAGCCCTTTCTCGTAAGCGAAGAGAAGGCACGCGGGCGATGTTTTTACACAGCACGGACGAGGGCGCTGTAAATGCGGCGCATTAGGACGCACGAAGCGCGCTGTCACATGGTATTTTTTAAACTCCGCGGGCTTTCGTTTTTACTGAATAAAAACGACCATGCTAAGTCTGTCCGGTTGGAAGTGCCTGTGTTAGACAATATTTGTGGAGCTCCACAATTCTCCTATTGACGCCTTAACGTTTCAAGCTATACTTAAAAAGTTAATTAATTTATCTCGATTAATTATTCAAGTAGGTGGTGGAAAAAAATGATACTGCAACTTTAGATAAACCCTAACAACATCCACACAATTTAAGTTCTGAGGAACGCTTAGGTCTTTTTAAATCTTGGTCCAAGTTAGCTGGGACGCCCTGTATATATATATATATATATATATATATATATATATATATATATATATATATATATATATATATATATATATATATATATATATATATATATATATATATATATTGCAATGCGTTTTTCGGCACAAAGCACGGCACGGCAGAAAGCACAAAGCGCAGAACTGCGTTCAACGACAGTCGGCGGTTCAAGCAGCACCAACTGGAAACACGCGCATACCCGCTGTCGCGCGGGCACTTCGTCATTCCAATTGCCCCCGGCGAAGGAGGCGCCATCCTGGCGACTCACGGCGTGGTACAAATCACGGGTTCGTTGTAAGGCTTGAGGCCGCCATGTGAACGGTTTCACGGCCACGGTGGCGGTGGTCAGAGGAGGATGTTAACGGTTGCACAAAGTAGTTCACAGGGGAACTCTGACTGACAACTCGGTAGGGGCCTTGATATTTGGTGAGGAACTTGGACGACAGGCCAGGAGAACCAGAAGGGACTCAGAGCCAAACAAGGGAGCCGGCAGGTAGGCGGGTAAAGGGTTGATCTGAAGCACGGCGTTCTTTCTGACGATGGTGATCGTGGCACGTGAGGGATCGGGCTAGTTGGCGGCATTCTTCGGCATACTGGGCGATTTCAGAAAAAGACGAGCAGTCAGAGGCATCAGGATGGTAGGGCAGAATGGTGTCAAGCAGGCAGGTAGGTTAGCGTCCATTAAGATGGAAGAATGGCGAAACCCCGGTAGTAGACTGGACGGCGGTATTATATGCGTATGTCACAAATGGGAATACGAGGTCCCAGTTGGAGTGGTCGGGAGTGACATACATGGTGAGCATATCACCGAGCGTCCGGTTAAACTTTTCGGTCAGCCCATTGGTCTGAGGATGGCACGCCGTGCTTGTTCGGTGAACTACGCTGCATTCTTGTAGAAGCGCCTGGACAACATCTGATAAAAACACGCGGCAACGTTCGCTAAGAAGCTCGCAGGGAGCACCGTGGCGAAGAACGAGGTTGTGCCGAATGAAGAAAGCAACGTCCCTGGCTGTAGCCGCCGAAAGAGCGGACGTCTCGGCATAGCGCGTAAGATGGTCGACGGCGTCGACAATTCAGCCGTGGCCAGAAGAAGAAGGCGGCAGAGGCTCATAAAGGTCGATGCGCACACGGTCAAACGAACGAGCAGGGCAAGGTAAAGGCTTCAATGGTCCGGAAAGGCTCTGCGATGGTGATTTGCGTCGTTGACAGTCAAGTCATGAGCGAGTGTACTTTTGTAGAAAGGTGTATATGCCGTGCCAGTAGTACCGGTGCCGAAGTCGCGTGTATATTTTTAAGAGACCAGCATTAGCGTTTTGGGGTTCGGCATGGAGAGATGCGCAGACTTCACTGCGTAAGTGGCGAGGTATAACAAGTAGCCATCTTCGACCATCTGGCATGTAATTCCGACGGCAAAGAAGGCCGTCTTGCAGAGTGAAGTGGCGGGCCTCACGACGAAGCGAGCGGGAAGGCGCTGGCGTAGTGCGGCCGGAAAGGAGATGCACGAGAGAGGTTACCCAGGCGTCTTTGCGCTGCTCAAGATGCATGTTTGGAGGGTGTAATGCAGAGAGCACGGGGTCAATGCTAGAGAGGGTCGCATTGTCGGCAAGTAGCGGTGACCGGGAGAGGGCGTCGGCGTCAGAGTGCTTGCGTCCTAAATGGTAGATGACTTGAATGTCTTACTCCTGAAGTCGCAGGGCCCAATTACCAAGTCGGCCGAATGGATCTTTCAAGGGCGACTACCAGCATAAAGCATGTTGGTCGGTGAATACGTCGAATGGACGGCCGTAGAGATATAGCCGAAATTTGGTTATGGCCCACAAAATGGCCAAACATTTTTTTCGGACACGGAGTAATTCATATCGGCTTTGGACGGCGTGCGGTTGGCATAGGCTACAACATATTCATGAAATCCAGGCTTCCGTTGTGCAAGCTCAGCACCGATGTCGATGCCACTAGCATCCGTGTGGGTCTCGGTTGGAGCGTTCGGCTCCTAATGGCGAAGTATGAGTGGTGAAGTAAGGAGCCAGCGTAGTGTTGCGAAAGCATCATCACATTTGCAGCACCATGACGGCAGCGAATTTTGGGCTTGAGGTCGCGTCAAAGGTGAAATGATGGTGGCGAAATTTCGGATGAAGCGCCGCAAATATGAGCATAGGCCGATGAAACTGCGCAGTTCTTTCGGCATAGACGGCTTCGGAAACTCGGCAAGCGCACGAGGTTTTGTGGGATCCGGAAAGACGCCCGCTTTAGAGATGACGTGACCGAGGATGGTCAGTTGGCGAGCTCCGAGATTGCAGTTTTTCAAAGTTAATTGCAGCCCTGCGGTGCTAAGGCAAGTCAGCACTTGGCGCACAAAAGTCAGATGTGTAAAGAAGTCCGCCGAAAACACGACGACGTCGTCAAGGTAGCAGAGGCACGTCTTCCAGCGGACGCCACGCAGAACGTTATCCATCATTCTTTCGAATGCTGCAGGGGCATTGCAAAGCCCAAACAGCATTACGTTAAACTCATAACCCATCAGGCATGACGAAGGCTGTTTTTTCGCGGTCGTTCTCAGCCATGGGCATTTGCCAATAACCAGCTCGCAGATGGAGTGAAGAAAAAAATTCTGCTCCTTGCAGGCAATCGAGGGCGTCATCTATGCATGGCGGAGGATAAACGTCTTTCCGAGTTACAGTGTTCAGCCGCCGATAATATACACAAAATCAAATAGAGCCGTCTTTCTTTCGAACCAGAACGACCGGGGAAGACCATGGGCTCTTCGACAGCTGTATAATGCCGCGCTCCTAACATGTCGTCCGCTTGCTCGGTGATGACGCGACGCTCCGGAGCTGGCACGCGATATGGTCGCTAGCGCAGATAAGGATGGGTGCCAGCATCGATTGTATGTGTAAGAGCGGAAAAACGGCCGAGTGCAGTTTGGCACGCATCAAAAGACGAACGAAATTCGCACAAAAGGGCGAACAGTTGGTCACGGCAGGTCGAATGAAGGTCTCGATCGATAGCACTGTACAGGACATCAGAGGGTGGTCAGTGTGACAGAAGAGCAATGGTGAGAACATCGAGGGATGATGTGGAAGCGGCTTCGATGTCGTCGACGACTTGTAGGAGTTTACCAAGAAGCAGAGTGAAAGGAGAGGGTAGATGATTGCTGATGAGCATGGTTGCTGTTCCGTAGGTCACTGTGAGGACAGCGAAGGGAAGCGGCAAGTTTCTGCGGTGAACGAACAATTCCGAGGGAGTAAAGAGTACAGGTGTGTCGGGTGGGTTGGCTGGAGGGACACACGACAGGGAGGCTGCAATGGACGAAAAAGCAGGAAGTTCGACACAATGGGAAAGAAGAAGTTTGTTCGGATACTCAGTAGTTTCGGCAGTAGAGTCGTCGGGTAGGACAGAGAGAGTGACTTCAGCACGGGCGCAGTCGACGACAGCAGAGTGTTCCGGTAGAAAGTCCCACCCAAGAATGGCAAAAGCATTTGTTGGGCGAGTTGGTGTTTTCGATGATCCATAACTACAGCGCAAACGACAGGACAGAGATGAAGAAGGGACACCACACAGCGCTGACTCACAACTAACGTTTTATTGGATGTCAGCAGGTATAAATACCTCCCTGCGGCCAGAAAGAATGCAGTCCACACTTACATGCGTGACTGACATACTAGTGTACCAGTCACGTGCTACCAAGCAAATCACATGCGCGAGAATACAATATAATCAGTGAGCAAGCACTTGTCAATATTCGCAATCAAGGTATCATCTTTATTTTTCTGACAAAGCGACAGATGAAGCACTGATGCATTCTTCCGAGAGCCTACCTATCAAGTGAGCTTCAATGATCTCCCTTGCTAACGAGTCACGGTTCTTTTCTAACACTGCGCTTTCCTGATAGTTTGGCGCACAGACGTAGGTATCATCGTCATCTTCATTGCCTTTGCAGTGCCTGCAATGTTTCGCCACGTGGCCAGAGATAGCGACACGGGAGACATTAAACTCACGCTCTTTGAGTCTTTCGTTTAAACATCGGCCGGTTTGGCCGATGTATCGCTTACCACAAGACAGTGGCAGCGAATATACCACCCCTTCCTAGCAAGGCACAAACTGTTTTGCGTGCTTTATCGGGCACTTGCGCGATTCTTTAATCTCTGAATTTACTTTCTTAATCAGGCTGGACAGTCGTTTGGGCGCCGAAAAGACGACAGCAACGCATGCATGTTTTCCGATTCTTTTCAGATTGTGCGACACTTTGTGAAGATATGGCAGCACACCAATCTTCGTTTTCTTCGTATTTTTCCTACATTCACTTTTTCCCTTTGATTTTAACTTTTCCTGTAGTTTTCCTGCCACGGAAACTAATAATTCAGACGGGTAGCCTGCCTTTGCCAGGCGGTCTACTTGGTTGCTGATGCTATGCTCCAACCTGTGTTCACAGGATTTGTTCACATTGTTGCTAAAAACGGTATGTATAATTGCTCTCTTCACCAGCTTGGAGTGAGCTCGGTGACAGCACCCGCACACCGAGAGCAGTCCCGCTGCCGCACGAGCACTTCTTCGTGATAAAAATATTGGTTTGGTTTATGGGGTTTAACGTCCCAAAGCGACTGAGGCTATGAGAGACGCCGTAGTGGAGGGCTCCGGAAATTTCGACCACCTGGGGTTCTTTTACGTGCACTGACATCGCACAGTACACGGGCCTCGAATTTCTCCTCCGAAGAAATTCAAGCGCCGCAGCCGGGATCGAACCCGCGTCTTTCGGGACAGCAGGCGAGCAGCATAGCCACTGAGCCACCGCGGCGGCACGTGATGACAATATTATATATAGGTTGGTTGGTTTATGGGGTTTAACGTCCCAAAGCGACTGAGGCTATGAGACGCCGTAGTGGAGGGCTCCGGAAATTTCGACCACCTGGGGTTCTTTAACGTGCACTGACATCGCACAGCACACGGGCATCTAGAATTTCTCCTCCAAAGAAATTCTAGCCGCCGCGGCCGGGATCGAACCCGCGTCTTTCGGGTCAGCAGCCGAGCACCATAGCCACTGAGCCACCGCGGCGGCTATATATATATATATATATATATATATAAATATATATATATATACACACGGTTGACACACGGTAGAAAAACAACAACTTTATTCTAACGTTTCGACCAGGGTCTGGCCTTCGTCAGAGTGGTGACTCTGACGAAGGCCAGACCCTGGTCGAAACGTTAGAATAAAGTTGTTGTTTTTCTACCGTGTGTCAACCGAATTACGTTTATATATATATATATATATATATATATATATATTTATATATATATATATATATATATATATATATATATATATATATATATATATATATACACTGATTTTTTTTAAATGAGAAACGCTGCACGCTAATGGCGCTTTTGCTCCTTGGCACTTTGGCAATGCTGCCAGGCAGACACAAATTAGTGTAATAATTGCCCACATGCATTCAGTAATTAGCTAAAAATCATTCATTAACTGTTTATCGCCTCAAGTGAGTATGCATATTAATAGGTATTTGCTTTTCAGGGCTATTCCATTTTGTACAGAGTCGATCACACTTGTCTAGAGCGCTGGAAAGGTGCTGTACGAGGGGTACGAAAAGAAATTCTGAAGCAGTAATTAACTTTCATTGATAATGCTTGCGCTGCAGAGCAGCTGAATAGAGACGTGAACGCACAGGCACCAGCTCCTTATCGCTAGCAAGCAGCTGCGAAAAGATTTAAGTTCATTTGTTCCGCAGCACACGATCTGAGCACTCTAGACAAGTGTGATCGACTCTACAATTTTAGTAACATGCCTTTGCCCTGAGATACGAAAGTCTAAAATTTCGTCCCATTTAGTCTAATACGCGTGCAAGACCGCGACTCTCGGCATGAAGCACCTCCCTCGTGTGACACACCTCTTGCGTACGGCTCTCTGCCTTGCAAGAGTGCACAGCGAGCGGCGGCGCGGATGATTTTTCGTTCTCAGCAGCGTTTTCCTTCTTGGCACGCGAAACTGATGAATCACTGTGCTGGCGGATTAGAGCGAGCGATGACTTTCTAACTTAGCGACTAGGCGTGGTGCCACCTGCAGGTAGCGCTGCGGCAGCGAGGATATTCGGCGCACCCGTCTGATTGAGGGCCCTTCATTGTCTTCATCTGAGGAAGTGCTGGAAAATCGAAAAACGACTGTGAATTTATGTGCGGAATGCGCTTTTTTGTGATATACGGGACGAACATTTGTATTTGCACAAAAGTGGTGAAAGCGACGGGGCTCGTTTTGTATCCAGTGGTGGCAACTTCGAGTTTTTTCTTCTGTGCGGCCTTTGCAAACGACGGCATCTTCTACTGGCGTGGCACTGAAAGACCCAAAGCCTGCGTTCGAGTCTTCTCCATTGGAAAATGGCTGGGCCAAGGTACTCGACAGCAGAAAAGGTCGATATTTTGATATCGATGGCAGAGATGAACGGGAACGCCTCATTGGCGATGAGCCTATGCGCGTCTCGCCATCCGAATCGGCAAGTTCCAACTAAGTCGACATTTTACAGTATTTTCTCGCGGTGGCTCAGTGGTTATGGTGCTCGGCTGCTGGCCCAAAAAACGCGGGTTCGATGCCGGCCGCGGCGGCTGAATTTCTTTGGAGGAGAAATTGTAGAGGCCCGTGTACTGTGCGATGTCAGTGCACGTTAAAGAACCCCATGGGTGGTCGAACTTTCCGGAGCCCTTCACAAAGGCGTCTCTCATAGCCTGAGTCGCTTTGAGACGTTAAACCCCATAAACCAAACCAAACCAGACGTTTTTCTAAAAGAGGCTCAGTTCATCAAAAAAGACGGTGAAACAGGAACATTATCAATGAGGACTTCGAAATTATGGTCCTTGCCTATGTAAGTCCACTGCCAAATGCAAATGTCAGGGAGATTTCTGAACAATGCGGGAAAAATGTTACGTGAATGTCTGCAAAAAGCACAACTATCATCTTTACCATGTCAGCCTTCACCAGGTCTTAAATGACGCTGAATTTCAGAAATGAGTAGATTTCAGTAGCTGACCAAGATGGGAATTTCCCAGAAAAAGTGATGTGGCCTGAAAAAGCTATATTTTGCAGAAATGGAACTGTGAACATTCATAATGCTCACTACTAGTCCCACGGAAATCGCCACTGGCTACGGCAGCACAACCACCAAATCCGCTGGGGGATAAACGTTTGGTGTGGCATACTCGGCAACAGGCTTATTGGGCCATACTTCTTCGCAGACAACCTAAATGAAAAAAAAAGTATGCGTGCGACACTTGCTGGAGTCGTCGATGAATTCACCTCCCGCCTCTCTCTCTTGTCGAAATAGGGCAACTGTGGTTCCAGCACGGCGGAGCCCCACCACATTTTTCTTCTACTGCTAAGAAGTGTAATAAGAGAGTAATTACTCATTGACATCCACCCAAGCACAGCCATACTGCTACAAAGGAAAACTGTGCAGCTTTCTCAGAAGCTTCGCAGTTAAAGAAAAATTTGTCCTGGTCCGGGGTCCGAACCCGGGACCACCGCAACACAGACCGCTTCACCGCTTGATCAATTCGCTCTCGCCCTACCGTAAGTTTGCCGTCCCGGTTAGCTCAATCAGTAGAACGACTGCTCGGATGAAGTGGTGGTCCCGGGTTCGCACCCCAGAGCAGGACAAATTTTTCTTTCACCGCGAAGTTTCTGAGAAAGCTGCATAGCTTTCCTTTGTAGCCGTATGGCTACGCTTGGGTGGATGTCAATGAGTAATTACTCTCTTGCTAAAAATCTACTCCACCTTGGGGGTTTCCCTAAAACATTTGACTAACACTGTTCCCATTTTGAGTGTTTGATCAATTCGCTCTCGCCCTATCATAAGTTTGGTTTGGTTCGGCTTATGGGGTTTAACGTGCCAAAGCGACTCAGGCTCTGAGGGACGCCGTAGTGAAGGGCTCCGGAAATTTCGACCTCCTGGGGTTCTTTAACGTGCGCTGACATCGCACAGCACACGGACCTCTAGAATTTGGCCTCCATCGTAATTCGACCGCCGCGGCCGGGATCGAACCACGTCTTTCGGGTCAGCAGCCGCGCACCGTAACCACTGAGCCATCGCGGCGGCTCCTACCATAAGTTTGTCGTCCCGCGTCCCGGTTAACTCAATTTGTAGGGCGACTGCTCCGGTGAAGCGGTGGTGACGGGTTCGAAGCCCGGACGAGGACAAATTTTTCTTTAACTTCGAAGTTTCTGAGAAAGCTGTATAGCTTTCCTTTGTAGCCGTACGGCTGCGCTTCGGTGGATGTCAATGAGTAATTACTCTCTTATTGCAAATCTACTCCACTTTGGGGGTCCCCCTATAACATTAGCTAAGATGTGGTTAAATATCAACTTTCCTCGGTGTGGATTGGCCGAGAAAGAGAGATGTTTTGGCCTCCCAGATCCCCCGACCTCTCTCGATTACACTCCTTTCTGTGGGGCTTTGTGAAAAATGAAGTGTACGCCGAGTAGCCCGGCGATATCAACCATATGAAGAAGCGAATTGTTTCTGCCTGTTGGAGCACCGGCCAAGCACTGTGTAGAGTTGTTAACTCCACGGTAGAGCGGCTCATGTGCTGTGTTGGCGTGGACGGCAGGCATTTCGAACATTTTTAACCGTGGGAGCTTATCCAAAACTTCTCATTGAATGTAACGGCAACAAGCATTGTAGCTCATGGAATCTGAGGAACATTTGTGCTATATTATTTTTGAAATGTACATAAAGCGTGGACTGGCACTAGTTTTTTCGCGTGCTTTTTGTTCCCCCTCCGCCACTATAATGACGGAAGTGAAGCTGCAGGTAGATAAATACGTGGAATACTTTTCTCTGATGAGCGCTTGCTAATGCTGTTTTAGTTCAGAAAAAAACCGGTGCAATAGAGAATACCAGTCCGTCATACTAAGCTTTCCCAGTCAAAGAGCATGTAAAGCCGTCAGGTTAGTTTTTGCTCATGTGCCCGAGGACCCGGAAACTTGAGCAAATATTCTGAGGTATTGTTCTCTGGCATGTATTGCCCTCGGTGTGGGCTGCACACAGAAATATTTGTAATAGCTCAAGGCCTCCCATAGAAAACAAGAAAGGGCAATGTAGTATGGTGCGTTTGAATGGCTGCCAAAACTAAAGCGGAGCGGCATCGCCTCTTTCCTCCATCTGTAGAAGCAATTGCTTAAAGAAGCAGCGCTCTTTTCTCGCCGACCGAACAGTGATTCATCGGTTTCACCCGCCAAGAAGGTAAATGCTGCCCAGAAAGAAAAGTCATCCGCGTCGCCACTCGCTGTACACTTTAGCGTTGCGTACCATGTTGCGTCCCATGAGGTAGGTGCCTCACGCCGAAAGCTGCGGTCTCGCATGCGCAATTAGACGAACTGGGACGAAATTTTAGACCTGCGTATCTCAGTGCATAGGCGTGTTACTAAAATTGCATAAAATAGAATAGCCCTGAAAATCAAATGCCTCCAAGTTCTCAATAGAAATATCCATGCTAACTTTAGGCAATATAAAGTTAAATAATGATTGTTACCCAATTACTGAATTTATGCGGACAACTATTACCCCAATTTGTGTCCGCCTGGCCGCATTACCAAGGAGGAAAAGCGGCATTAGCGTACGGCGTACAATGGGCCCAAACGCTGTTGCAAACGTAAAGATCGAAAGCGCGGAAACGAAACCACATCGCTAGATGCCCAATGCAGAGGCCATGCTGCATGTGGTGCAGGTACGTGGCTAGCTTTCGTCCCGATATTTCTGTCGTACACTTTTTCCTAGTTCTCTGGGGCCTAACATACGCAATTTTCGGATTTTAACCGACGGAAATTGGGAATGATCACAGCGGTCTCCGCGAAACAACCGCAGCAGCAGACATGGTGTGCAACTTCGTCCCTTACGCTATTCCCTGCAAACTGGGCCACTTCCGTGTGCGCCGCGTCTCTTATCGTAGTGGTTCAAAAGCAAGAGGACCGCTACCAGTCAGGTTCACAGAGCCTGTTGTTGGCTGCAGCGTGGCACGTTGCGAGGACAAGCCACATGGCGCTGCTCTCCGTTTTCCGGCAGTTTTCAGTAGCGCGACGGCACTCCATGGCCATCTGTGCGTACTATTATATGAGGCCTAGCATTACAATGCGCGGGCCTTTACTGTGTGCTGGTAGTCGATTCTTGAGGACAGAGCAAGTTAACGCATGTGACACGTGCAAAAAAACTCTAGTTTCTGCTATGTTTCACCGCGAGTCAAGATGAAAAAGAAATTCGTACTTCCTGAATGTCTAGGAGGTTCGAATTGTAAATGGACGGGGTGAATCGAATGGAATTGAACAACAAGTACTTTTCGCAAACTACCTATTCCAATATTTTCACACCCCTAATATGCATGTTTGTAATCTGTCTCGGAAATGGCCAGATGCACAAAAACATGAAAGGACAAAAACCACCTATGCATTTTGTTTCTTGGCTACCGTATTTGCTCAGGTAATTTGTGCACCCAGTTTAAGAAAAAGAAAAAAACTTTTACTTCAACCAGCATCCGCGAGTGTGGCTATAAAGCAGGCTTGAGAAGATCGGCGCGGCCGTAAGCAGCTGCAAGAGGTGGAAAATGGCGAGAAAATGCCGCCACGATGCCCCCCCCCCCCCGTCTTCCCTAATTCGAAATGCGCGTTGTTTACCTAGCTTGCTCGAGCTGGCGGTAGCTTCCCCAGACGAAGAGGAGTTGCGAACGCAAGTCGGCGGTAAACTCTAGCTTGCGCTTAAATTGGAATCTACCAAACCGTTTGCTGTTTGGTTTGCCACTAGTCAGCCGGGCCACGCACTAGAGCACCGTTTTATTCCCTTTTGTCTGTATTTGCCCCCAACTGCTGTTTTTTGGACTGTATTGTTTTTTTCCCAACGAGGGGTGTGATAGAGTGTCGACATGTAGGTGGGAACATATGGTACATTATTTGCGTTATGACTTTTGTAGTCTTTTAGAACGTGCTCGCGAAATCTCCATGCAATTTGCGCAATCCTTCTCTGAAGCCTTAATTTAAAGAAAAAGGTGCGCAACTTATGGAAGTAAATGCTGCATGGTAGTACATTTGCTTCATTAAGAAAGTAGTGTCAACAACTCACCACAGTAGGAAGGCAATGTTTTAACGAACTCTTGGAAAAAACAAGAGACCCTCGACTCGAATTTCTTTTCTTCACAAGCGCAACTATGCAACCGTGTCAGGTAGATATTACAAAAACCTTTGAATGGGCTTGCCTCTAACTCAACGACTAGTTGGCAGCTACAATATGGACAAGATTACTGGCATTATTTAGCTGACAGAGAAACTTCAACCTCCACCACAGCCTCAATTTCACTTGATGCTGCACTGTGCTTGGCACTTCTTGTAACTCGAACAACCCCACCTAGCAAACAAGCAATCGGAAGGCTAAGAAAGGCGGCTTTAAAAGGGGACCTGAAACGGGATCTCAATAAAGGTGTGGCATTCCTAAAATGTTAAAGGACGCCGCTTTCTGACTATCCTCCAGCAAGAATGTTTTAAATAGGTTTTTTTTAAGCTGAGTTATCTGTAGCCAAATTTTACTTTCAGCATCTTCGTGCGTTTCCCTCTCCTTTCAGCACTTTTTGCACACACAAATGTTCGCGCTTCTCCTCTGGCCCCACTGAAGGAATTCTTCGGCAGGCAGATAGTCAACTGCCAATAATTTGAAGCCACTGAATTGGAATTCTTGGTTAATTACAAGTGTTAGTCCCGTACGTTTACATGTAATCCAACAGAAAAATATCGCTTGATAACAAGAAGCTATAAGCCCACACTGTCGCTTAATGAGAACTTAATTTACAGTAAAGAGGCTGGAGGCCACCCTCATATTTTAATAGAATACGCAATTTTTCGAGTGCCACAGAAGCTCTATTGCGCCGCGCTGGTGTCATCGCCATCACAGCCATCCGCATCGCCACCGATTTTTGAAGCGGGGAGGTTGTTCTTTGCTAAAGTTGTCTTAGGCGCCCTCAGCGCTGCATACTGGAAGCGGGGAGATTGTGAGAGATTAGACTGAAGAGTGTTTCTAGGGACGAGACAAGCCAGCCTCACTTTCCTGAAGTGTCTTCGTCAGCACCACATTAGTCTGCTTCTTCTGCGGGTGATTCCGCGCTTCGAATATCGACTGTAGTCGTGACGGGGATAGAGATGGCAACTCGCGGATCTTATCACAAGCTTCACCTGGCGACAAAATTCGAGATTTTGAAAGAGGTAGAGAATAGAGGCTTCGCCAAGCAAGACATTGCGTGAAAGTATGGGATCACGCCAAACATTCTTTCCAACTTTGTCAAGAATAAGTATTCAGTGCTGGATGGTTCTGAGGACGATCAGTTCAAGATGTCTCTGAAACGAATGTGCATCGGAACCTACCTGGCGTTGGAGAAGGCACTGCGGGTATGGGTCAGGTAAGCGCATAAAAACAACCTCCCTCTCAGCGGTGAAGTCACTGCTGTGAAAGCCCGATCGCTTCCAGCAATGTTGTGGATCAACGACTGTGTTTCCTTCGATAGCTGACATGCTTTAAAAGCTGTCACAACATGGCTTTAAAGAGCGTCTTTAGATATAAGGTATCGGTAACCCACAAAACACGCACGGCATGAACGAAGAAAAGCTGCATGAATACTCATACAAATACATACCAGAAGATATCTTTAAACTTAAGACTGCACTTTTCTGTCGGCTGCTACCAGACAAGATCCTGACTTTCCAGGATGATGATTGTGCTGGGGGCAAACACGGCAAGGAGGGGGCCTCTGCGCTGATCACGACAAACGTGACTGGCACAGAACGATGCTGCCTACTTGTGATTGAAAAAGCTGCCAAGCCAAGATGTTTCAAAAGCGTGAAGGTGCTTCCTGTGGATTATGCATCGAACAAGAAGGTGTGGATGGTGTGCGAAATTTTGAGGAGTTGGATAGCCAAACTATATCGTCGGTTTGCTTCCTCGAAGAGCAAGGTATTGTTTCTTGTGGACTAATGCAGTGCATATGTGACATGTCAGCTTTGAATGAATGCTATACACCTGGCATTCCTGCCAGCAAATACACTGTTTAGCAGTCGATAGACTAGAACATCATCAAGAATGCTAAAGTCCTGAACAGGCAGCGCCTCCTCGAGTGCATGGTTTTGTGTAAGGATAACTCCTCAAAATACAAGGTGAATAAATTGATTGTCATCCATATGTTAACGCGAGCATGGGATCCCATCAAAGAAGACACGATTGCCAATTACTTCATTGCGTACGGTTTTGTGATACTACTGCAGAAGACGCCTCTGCCAGCTCACTAGGGAAAACGCAACCGCTGATTTTGGCGAAGCTCTCTGTGACGTCAGTTTTGAAGATTATGCCGCTTTAGATGCTGCAGTCAAAACGTACTGTGAGCTGATGGGCAATGAGATTCTGGTGTTTGTTTGACCTCATGAGCCAAGTCAGGACACCGACATCAACGACTCTCAAGACCAGCCCATGTGGCTGCGGGTCTTGATCTCGCGAAGCGATTTTTTACCGCTGAAAGTAAAGCACATGAGGAGGTAGGGGACATGTACACCTGGTTGAGCTTGATTTCAGCAGCATGATTCCCCAAGAAAAAGAACAGCAAGGTGACCGACTGTTTTTCTTAAGAAACTCAACTATGCGGCCAATAAGGTTTATGGTTTATAGGGGTTTAACGTCCCAAAGAGACTCAGGCTATGAGGGACATTGTAGTAAAGGGCTACATGTAAATTTCCACCACCAGGAGGTTCTTTTACGTGCAGTGATATCGCACAGTTCACGGGCCTCTAATTTTGCCACCACCGACATTCAACCGTTGCAGGCGGGATCGAACCCGCGTCTTTCGGGTCAATAGCGGAGCGGCATAATACTGAGCCAGCACGGCGGCTGCGACTAATAAAGATCCTGCTTTTTGAGCTTTGTGCTTAATTGGAACCTCGTTTATATCAAAGTTTTTGCGGTCCCCTGAACTTAGTATTTACGGGTGTCGACTGTATTATCTACACGCGCAACCGACTCTGCTGACTTGCTGCAGCCGTTGTAGCTGAGCAACGCCTGAAAGAATTCACCAATCTCTAAACAAAATTACGCAGCAACGCACGACGGAGGAAGGCCAGAAAATGTCGCGAGAAGGAACTCACCACTTCTGCGCGTGATTGTGGGTTCTCCGCTGCGTGTAGAAGTGTATTATTTGGCTCAGATGTTTATGACAAGAGAATCTAGTGGTTGAGCGAGTTTATGTGCTCCCCTCAATAGGCGTTTCACAGCCCCTTTAAACAGTTTTGATGAGGCTACAGAAGCGCATGAAGGACAGTAAAGTGAACATACCCTTGAGGACCCACTTCCTTCAAGCAAAGAGGCAGTCGTAAGAGTGACTTTCATGTCCACTGAGAAGAGCAGCAGAACGCAGCACAGACAGAGAGAAAAGGAGGGAAAAGGAATAAGTCTTGCCTTTGATATGGAAGACGCTCGCAGGGTGGATACCACCAGCTCTTCCTGCAGTGACCGGTTCTTGCTGCTCAGCTCTTCGATCAGCGAATCCTTTTCCTGTAAAATTTTTCGCGAAGTCATTGTTTTTCTGGCCTGCATGCATTGTGCAAAGTTTATGGATCAGAGTGCTGAACGAAAATAAAAGAAAGGCAGTCAAACAAATCTCATGTGTGAAAACCTCGAACACATGGCACTTTTTGCATGCAAGCCTTCCAATCTTGCTAGCATGCAGGCAAGCCCAACTCTATTCAAGCACTAAGGACAAACTGAAAACTCTGCGGCTTTCTTCCTGTCTGTTACAACTATCGCTTTAACTTCTACTGCTCACTGTGGTGTCATTAGCCTCATTTAAAGTCTTTTTGTAACCTCCTTACACTGGCCCTTTTTAAAAATTGTCCACCTGCCATTCCAAAGATATAAGTTGGTGTTGACAACTTCGCAATGACAGAAAAATGCCTTGGCGCGCAGTTTACATGCAATTGAGTTATGCGAAATGTAGGCTTCTGGCTTACGTTTACAATAGTCATCAAGTTTCTTAAGAGATAACCATGATTACTGGCATTTTCTCCTAAGCTGTCCAAAAACAAACTGTGAGAAAGGTGCGCATCATCCAGATGACACAGATAGCACTATGCAACAAAGGCGTAGACAAGTTAACTCTGAGGTCGTATTTTACCAGCGCAGACAGCAGTGGCTCGGGTAAGTATATGAATTGTGCCAATGCTGAACTGCAGACCTGCCAAGTACCGTATTTACTTGCCTAATTCGTGCACTTTTAATCTTCTACCTGCACTTGTAAAAAAAGAACTTCCCTCTCAGATTTTGCGCTCCCTGCTGTCCAAGCACGCCGGCATGCACATGTGTGCGCACAGGGTAGGCTTCGGAAGATCGGCGCGGCCACGCCGCCACGTGCGGCTGTGAAAGATTAGCGAGTGATGTTAAAAAAATTGGTAAGTCGTTTATAATTTGGTTCCCGTAAAGAAAAGTATTGCACTTCATTTACCCGGCTCACTCAATCCGGTGTCACTTTCCCGTATGAGTGGCTGTGAGAGCAACCCCTCGGTAATCTCGAGAGCGTGTGCCGCGCCAGAATCCGAAACTACCGAACCGTTGGCTGTTTCGATTGCCATTACTCAGGTAGGGCCGCATGCGAGGGCACCGTTTTATAGCATTGTAGCTCCATTTGCCTCTGAATGCTGGCTTTGCGACTATCATTCTGAGTTTATCGCTTTGAGATGCGCACGCGTTGTCATGCTATCACACGAGGGACAGTATAACATGGGTCTGGTGAGGGCGTGATTGGTGGGGGGGAGGGGGAATGCGTCAGTTTATACTTGCAGTCAACTTTCTTCTGGCCAGCGAGGAGCACGAGGTGCAGGGTAGACTTATAGGCAGCAACAGATCATATAGGTTGCGTGTTATGACCTTTGTAGAATTTTTTAGAATATGTTCGAGAAATTTCCAAACATATGCGCACCTCTATTTTCAAGCCTTAATTTTTATGAAAAAAAAAGAGTGAAAATTACGCCTGCACATAAGGTATGCCCATAACTTGCTTCGCAACACTATCATGAACAAGTGTTGCGTGTTGTGTTTCATGGCACGTAGGCAGCTAAAGCCATCATGTGCCAAGCACAAGTATAAAGGTCCGCTAGGTGGCGCCACCCTGGTTAGCTGGCTGCCTACCGCGCTCTGCTTTAACCTGCCCCTGGCATGGTCCAGGGCCTCGCCCGCCCCTGGATTTACACTCCATCGCTTCAGGAAGGCTCCCGAAGCACGTGGGAACCATCGGCATCACGGCCCACTGCCGAACTGGCCCTCCAAGCGTCTCCAAAACTGTGAAGCGGCGCGGCGCCTCGCTAAACCTAACGCGCCGCGCCTCCACCGCCGCAATGCAGCGTCTGACCAAGCCCCTGCAGCCCAGACCCACCGATGCCGCCACCGCGGGGCCTGTTCCAACTACGTCGACAGCTGTCTCTCAAACGGGTACGTTCAACACCGCCCACGCAACCGAGCACATTCCTGCCGCACTGCACGCCTTGAGCGACGCTGGGAGCACCGGATCGACGGCCGCGGCGCAGCCGGCAGCGTTCGTCGTCGGCGCAGCGTCCACATCTAGCCAACTCCACGCTCTAAGGGACGCCAAGAGCTTCCGGGCCATAGACGCGTCGCAGCCGGCTGCGTTCGTCGCCGCCGCTGGAGCCGCTGCACCTACTCCAGCCAATGGTCCCACTGACACCAAGACCTCCAGCCCGGCACTCGCGTCGCACACTGAGACTCCGCTGAGGACTCAGACATGGACCTTACGACGTCCCCGGCAGACGACACTCCTTCCCAGGAAATTGGCTGGACCACCATCGGTGCCAACCGTAAGCCTGCCACCGCAGCTCGACCCCGCGCCGAGCTCATCACAGTTGCCATCCAGCTTCCCCCTGGAACCCTCACCCCCAAGCTACCTCTCTACGACGTACTCGCCGCAGTCGCCTCCACTGCACAACTTTCCTCGAAGACCAGTGCCGACATCACCCTTCAGGCCAGGCCAGCCCAAAGCCTTGTGTTTCTAAAGACTCATTCTCCTCTCACCGCCCACCTCCTACTCTCTGTCACGCATCTTCAGCTTCATGGTAAGACTGTCACCATCAAAACTTACACCCCCCCATCCTCCCATCTCATGCCACGGCGTCATCCATAACGTCGGGGGCCACTTCACTCCTGATGACCTCATGCATGACCTGGAATCTTTCAAAACAGATATTCTCGCTGCTCGCATGATGGGACCCACTCAATCAGTGCTCATAACGTTCGCTGGTACCGTCATCCCCCACTTTGTTTATTTCAAACGCGTTGCCTTCCGGTGCCGTCCTCATAAACCTAAGCCTCCCACCTGCACCCGTTGTCTCACTCTAGGCCATCGCGCTCACCAATGCCCCCAGCACAGCGTTCCGGCCAAGTGCCGTCGCTGTGCTCCTCTACCCGCTGACCCTTCCGCTCATGTGTGTGCCGAGCCCTGGTGCGTTCATTGCCAGGTGAACACCCACCCCTCCCTCGACCCCACTTGCCCCTTCATCCTTGCTAAGCAACGCGAGTGTGCTAAAGCTGCATACCTCCGACGCCTAGCTTTGCGCCGGGCCACTCAACCCACCACCCCTTCCTCCTCCCCCGCCTCCTCCTCCTCCTCTAATCATGAATCTCCATCATCTCCGATCACGTCACCACCAGGCTCCTACGCCGCCATAGTTAAAGGATCCTCGGTGCCAGCGTCCCTCTCTTCCACTACACCACCCTCTCCATCCTTGACTGACGAGAGCCGCTCCTTCGACCTCCGGCTCGCAATGCTGGAACGCCAGCAGCGAGAGCAGCAGCGCATTTCCCACGATCTACAACAGCAGATACATGCCTTGACTCAAACCCTCCAGACAACCACCTCCTCTCTTACCTCCCAGCTTAGCAAGCTAAATGAGCACCTTGCCACGTTCACCACTCCTTCCTACAGCGCCCAGATCGCCCCTTTGGCTGACCTTGTAGAAACCACCACACAGGCACATCACACTCGCTTGGTTCAGCTGGAAACTTCGGTTCTCCAGATCCTTACCACCCTCCAAGCACAATCAAAGCAAATGGAATCCTTCGCATCTATGCTCCAATCCGTCCATGAGACACTGCCCCCGGCAAAAAAGAAGGAACGCGTACCATCGCGTTCCTCTCCACTATCATAATGGCATTTGGCGAGGACCTCGAGATTGTGCAGTGGAACTGCCGAAATCTTTGCCACACTAAGACCCCCCTCCACCAGTATCTACTCACCCGCCCCTCCCTACCTCATTTTCTCCTTCTCCAGGAGACCCGGACGGCCCGCAATGTCCCAGGCTACCGCGCCTACCATGCCGCTATGGCCACACCACTTGCGTCTATTTATGTACGCAGTGACGTGCTCGTAGAGCAAATTGGCATCCCCTCCACCCTCATTAAATATTTAGTTGGTGTGGTTTATTACCACCCTTCTTCCCGCATCTCACTCGTCCTTTTGTCTTTTTACAACCCCCCTGTCACTTCCTCTTTATTCTCTGCTCTGGGCAAATTCCTTCACTCTCTTTCTTCTACCTCCCATCTCCTCTTTGGTGGTGACTTTAATGCCCCTCACACACTTTGCGGGTACCCACAAACCCTCAAACCCGGCCGCCTCCTCTATTTTCTGGCCCAGGAACGCCACCTCACCCTTCTTAATACTCCTGGCTCTCCTACTCGAGCGGGCACTGCCTCACAACGCCCTACGACACCCGACCTCACTTTCTCTCGGGGTTCACTTTCCTTTCACTGGCAGGTGACAGCCGAAACTCTTCTAAGTGACCACTTTCTCATCCATATCACCACCTCTCTCTCCCACATCCCTCGCTGTCATCCGGTTATTCACACTGACTGGCATGCTTTTCGCACTAATCTCGCCTCCGACTCCTTTCAATCCTACGACGACTGGACGTCGCGCATCTCTGCAGCGCTCACGTCCAGTAGCCGTCGCGTTCGCTCTCGTTACCCAATCCAAGACCCAGATCCTCACCTTCTCCGTTTATGGCGTCGCCGTAAACGTCTTCAACGCTCCTTTCGCTCCCAACCACACAATGCCCAACTTTCCTCCCGGATCACTGCTTTGCGGGCCGAGATCGTCGCCCACTGCGCCTCCCTCGAGCACTCTCGTTGAAGTGCTCTTTGTGATGGCCTTGATTCCGCATTGCACTCGCGATCCGCATGGTCTCTCTTTAAATCCCAACTTGGCACTAAGCCTGCCCTTGCTCCCACTCTAGCTAAAGCCCTCACTAAGGGGACTCCCTCCGAAGTTTTTGATCAACTCGCCTCTCTCTACCTCCCGCCCCCTCTGGCACCCTCCTACCCGGTGTACTCGGGTGGACATAACCCCGATCTGGACCAATGCTTCACTCTCCGGGAGCTCGAATCTGCTCTGGCTGCTAATTCTACACGCTCGGCTCCCGGTGAGGATGCCATTACTTACACCACACTTCGCAACCTTCCTGACTGCGCCAAAGAATTTCTCTTTCAAACCTACAATGAGGCCTGGGAGAGCGGCTGCTTGCCGAGCTCCTGGACATCCTCCCTTATTTCTATGATTCCAAAACCGGGCAAACCTCCCTCTCTCTCTAACCTCCGCCCAATCTCCCTGACGTCGTCCGTTGGTAAGACCCTTGAGCGAATGGCTCTGACTCGCCTCTCTGATTTTCTTGAGGCACGGGAGTTCTTCCCGCATTCTCTAATTGGCTTCCGACGCCGCGTCTGTGCACAGGACATGTTTCTGATTCTCCAGCAAACGTTCCTGTCCGCTACACCTACTCAAATTTACGCACTTGTGACCGTTGATGTCCGCAAGGCCTTTGACGGTGTTTGCCACGATCACATCCTTTCTCAACTCGCCTCTTTGGATTGTGGCTCCCACATGTACTCCTATATCCGCTCATTCCTCTCTAAACGTGTGGCTCGCTTTCGAGTAGATACCCACTTGTCTAACCCACACCACCTCACCCGTGGCACTCCTCAAGGTGCTGTTCTCTCTCCTACCCTTTTCAATCTCGCTATGGCCCCTCTCGCCTCCCAGCTAGCTGAAATTCCCGACCTGCATCATATATTTTACGCCGATGACATCACATTATGGTGTTCATCTTCCTCTCCCGGTCACGTACAGGACACCCTGCAACGTGGCCTAGATCTCATCGACTCCTTTCTCACCACCGCTGGCCTCTCTCCTGCTCCTGAGAAATCCGAGCTTCTCGTTCTCAACCATTCCTCCTACCAGCGCTCACACAACCACTTCGTCTCTCTCCACCTTTCTGGCTCTCCCATTCATGTCGTCACACAGTGCAAAGTTCTTGGCTTCCCTTTGCATGCGGCTAAGAATGTGCAATCCCTTCACCGCGCTGTCACCACCTGCCACTCTGTAACTCACCTCCTGCGGCGCGTGGTCACTTGACGCTCAGGTCTCCACGAGGCTCACGCGTGCCGAGTTGCCCACGCGCTGGCCCTCAACAAGGTCTTGTACTTTGCACCCTACGCTTCCTTCACTCAGACTCAACTTTACGCTCTCGAGACTGCCCTTGTTGGCCTCTGCAAGGCAGCTCTCAACCTCCCTATCACTACCTCTACAACTAAGCTCTTTCCCACAGGCCTCTTCCATCCTCTTCGTTCTCTTCTCAGTCTCCATCGTGACTCGCAGCTTGCCCGGCTTTCCCTTGCCCGTCAGGGTCAGTGGTTATTGACTCAAGCGGGTATCTCGCCCATTCCAATCTCCCCGTTTACCTCTCCTATTCCCACCCCCGCCCCCAATCTTCGTATCCTTCCCCTCCCGACCAACATGTCCCCCGTCCTGCACGCCGGACGTCGTCATGCGGCCGCACAGCACCATTCCCCTCTCTTTGATACCCAGGGTGTAGCTTACACGGATGCCTCCTTCGTGGCTCCTCGAGGTTCCTGCGGCTACGCCCTGTACCATCCACACCTCCCTGCTCCTGAAACCCACACCAGCGGGCCGTATCTACACCCTCCAGACGCATTGTCCCTCGAGGTCCTCGCCATTGCGCATGCCCTCCAGTCATTTTCCCTCCTTCCCTCTCTCCAAGAGTACACAGTCTATTCGGACTCACAAGCCGCTATACACCACATACAGAAACGCACCCTGACCCCTTCTCTCCAACAGGAGGTCGAACGAGCGGTCTCCGCACTGCAGCCTTCCATCGTTTTCCTCCGCTGGGTCCCTGGGCATTCAGGGATTGTCGGCAATGAGCTGGCCCATCAGCTCGCCCGCGACACACTTTTCCGGGCGCCGTTGATCCCCTGGCCCAAGCCCTCGGAGGACGGTGGGAGACTCACCCTTCGCCGCACCATAAAATCCGCCTCGACAAACGCCTTTACCCTCCCCCTCATCCATCACTCACGGTGCCGGAGTCTCGCCTTCTTCGGCACATTCAGATGAATGCAGTTATCACCCCGTCCCGCCTCTTCCTCTATCGCTATCGATCGGACCCTTCCTGTCCCAACTGCCCCTGTATCTATGCGGACCTGGCCCATTGCCTCTTCTATTGCCCGGCTGCTCAGCAGTCGGGTTCCTTCCCCCCACCCTCTCTATCCATCACCACCTGGCTCGACTGGCTTGGCGCTGAAGGGGAAGAAGAACAGCGGCTTCTGGTCGCCCAGGCGGTCGAAATGCTCGGCCTGTAAATTATGGTCGATTAAAAGTCTTTTACTACTACTGTGTGAAAAGTTTTATGCTGAAATTTATAGGGCTGTGACAAATTATCGGTGCTCTAGAGCCTAAACGTTAGTACTGGCTAGTGATTACATAGAGAATAAATTCCAGAGATGGCTATTTTGAAGCTTTAAAGAGGGTTAGGTAACCTCAGCAGTTATCCTTGGCTGGGCAAGGATCTCGAGGCTCCCAACGTACTAAATATAGACCTCAGCCTTCTTCTCAGAAATCAGAAAGAGGCTCAGATCTACGAGAAAGTTAGTAAAGCAGGTGGTCAGAATTTAGAGTTGCTCGAAATATCCTGCTTCTCTTAAGAAGTTAAAAAGACAAGACATGTCAACAACTACATTATCTCCTAGAAGCAGTGTGGGACAAAAAGAAATGTATTCGTTATAAAATTGAATAAAGAACTTTTTCATAGTTCTTCAAGTTTCGCTCAAAATAATAAAATGTGATTAACTGTCAGTTCACCTCCTTATTCTTCACAAACAAGTACGTCTTGTTTAGTAGGTAGTTGTGTGTAATCTTTGTGTGGCCTATTGAAACACGGCAGAGAATCACTTCCTTGAAAGATCCTGGTGCACACCAGGAACCTAAAACCGGCTTCACCAAGTGTTGTTTATGATTTTTTTTTGTTCCAAGCCGATTTCATTTTATTCTTATTTTCTGTTCTGCTAACCTCATGCAGTGTTTAAAGGGCATATTTACTTTTTTATTTCTTTGCCACGAGCTTCAGCAGCGCACAAATCTGCTCTCTAGTTGGTTTTTATTCCGACATGACTCGGGCCCCAGCAAGTTTTATACTTTGTCCTCGAGCTGTGGCTGTTACTGTCGCGTATGATGTCACCAAGTAGAAGAGTGATTGCATTTCTAAAGAGAAGAGTTGTAAGTACACTTAAAGAGCAGGTGTAAATAACACTGTTTTTGAGGTTCTCGTTTCCAATTTTTTCTATGGCCACACAGACTGCGTAACATTCCACAGTTAATATAGATGCGCACGCCAGTGAGCACGCCAGCTGGCCACCTGTCAGCATGTCAAACCCGTTTCACCTCTCTGTGCAGATATTTCTGCTAGCCACGACAGCCAAGTCCAGCGCGTCACACGATGTGATACGCTTTGTCAACGCTGAGCGTAGCCCCGACGGAGACTCCGCACAAGATTGGCCGCACATCCAAGACCACTGCGTCCAGCCCCAGCAACATCGGCAGCGAAGGATATGAAAAGCCCGCCCCATACGAGGATTTTCAGTGGACACGCCACCTAGCCACCTGTCAGCATGTCAAACCCGTTTCACCTTTTTGTACAGGTTTGTTGTCAAACTTCTGTTAAAACAAGTAATCGTTGTTTCATCGAGCTGACATGCCCCCACAGTGTTCTTCTGATATTTTGTTCAAAATTAAAAATCTGTTCTCCTTGCTGATGCTATGCGGTGACGTAGAATCCAACCCTGGGCCTAGGACAGAACAAATGCTGATTGAAATACTTGAGGGCCAAGTGAACATTAAGAAAAGGCTCGATGAAATTGAGGAAAAACTCGAAAAAGTCTAAGCAACATCTTTAGCTATAACCGAAGTTGGTACAAGGGTTTCTGGCCTTGAAAGAAGGTTTCAATATCTCCAGAGCAAGCTCATCGACTTGGAAAACCGTTCTAGACGAAATAATGTTCTTCTTTTTGGCATTGTTGAGGAAGCTCAGGAGACATCTGATGACCTTAGCTCACGCGTTGTTGAGGGCGTGTTTATAAAGAAGCTAGGTATAACTGTGTCAACTGAACGGATGCCTCCCATCGGTCAAATACAGCCGGACAAACCATGACCCATAATCATAAAGCTTATCGACCATCGCGAAAAGTTCAGCATTATGCAGGATTGCTTAAGTTAATAGACAGTGGTATCTCGACTTCTGAGGACTTCTCGGCAGCGAGGCGTCAGAAGAGGAAAAAACTGTGGGACAGCACGTCGGAAATTAGAAAGACTGGTGGGAAAGTTAGAATGGTGTGTAAAAGAATAAAGACTGTCGGTGAGCTGTTTGAATGGGACGACACTGCAAATATAATTATCCCCGTTGTTAAACACCCAGACCCCGGCAAGAAATCAGGGACAGAATGATCTAAAGGTACCCCCTTACATCTTCCATGCATGAACCTGAACGCTCAGAGCGTACAGATTAAATTAGATGATTTAAAAAGCATAATGTTAACACACAAACCATATATAGTAATTATAACAAACTTTTTTGTAATAAGGGAGTAATTACTCATTGACATCCGCCCAAGCACAGCCATACGGCAACAAAGGAAAGCTACACAGCTTTCTCAGAAACTTCGTAGTTAAAGAAAAATTCATCCTGGTCGGGGGTTCCAACCCGGGACCATCGCTTCACCTGAGCAGTCGCTCTACCAATTGACCAAAGCGGGACGGCAAGCTTATGGTAGGGCGAGAGCGAATTGTTCAATAACTCGAATTGGGAACTGTGTTGGTCAAATGTTTAGTGGAATCCCCCAAGGTAGAGTAGATTTGAAATAAGGGAGTAATTACTCATTGACATGCACCCGAGCGCAGCCATACGGCTACAAAGGAAAGCTATACAGCTTTCTCAGAAACTTCGTAGTTAAAGAAAAATTCGTCCTGGTCCAGGGTTCTAACCCGGGACCACCACTTCCCTAGAGCAGTCGCTCTACCAATTGAGCTAACCGGAACGGCAAGCTTATGGTAGGGCGAGAGCGAATTGATCAATAACTCGAAGTGGGAACTGTGTTGGTCAAATGTTTAGGGGAATCCCCCAAGGTGGAGTAGATTTGTAATAAGGGAGTAAGTACTCATTGACATCCACCCCAGCGCAGCCATACGGCTACAAAGGAAAGCTATACAGCTTTCTCAAAAACTTCGTAGTTAAAGAAAAATTCGTCCTGGTCCGGGGTTCAAACCCGGGATCACCGCTTCACCGGAGCAGTCGCTCTACCAATTGTGCTCTTTGCTCAGCGGGTGTGATGGAGACCTTCTTGCCTTTTGAGAGCTTGGAAAGCACTCCAATAGCCCGTGAGCGAGCGTCGCTTTGTAAGCTGGGGGCAACCTTGCGTACTGCCTCTTCAACAGCACAGGTCATGTGAACATCATTTGGATGAGCGCCGACATTGAAGTAGGCTTCGTTCATCTGCGTCAAGCTGGTATGAGGATAGATTGCAGACTCCTGACGTTCCCTCGCTCTCAGGTTTTTTGCACAACACTTTCTTGAATTTGGTATCTTGAGTCACTCGTCTTTCTTCTGCGCTCCTGGCGGCTTCACTGTTGGCAAGTAGAAGGACGTCAAAGAAATAAGCGGGAATGAGCCGCTCCATATGCAGCTGGGCGCAATAAATGTCAATTTCTAGTCGCTTGATAGTGGACTTTGTTTCGAGGATCCTTGCCTGCAACAGCCGTTTTTCCGCTTGGGCGATGGTCTGTCTTCCAGCTGGCGTCCGGACTAGCATTGGCAGGCGTAAGGAATTGGGGACCAGTCCATGGGACTAGCACCGAAGGTTGAACTGGAGGTGGCTCTGGAACGAAGCAAGCCTTATCTTCAGGCTGACAAACTGCCGAACCTTGGTAATAGCAGGTGGCCCATGTTTCTCGCGAAGGTCTACATAGATCAGGATTCGACGGAAACCCGTCCGGCGAGGGAAATTCAGCATCTTGAAGAACACAGCACTCGCCGCGGTCACAGAGGAAGAGAAAAACATACAAAACGTAAACACATTGACGTTTCGGCATCGCTACGGGTGCCTTGTTCACAATGAAGATGAAACGAGATGAGCCGTTGCGCACGAAGTGTATGTAATACATCTCGGGTAGATTTCCCCGCGTCCTGTTTATCGCTTCGCTTTTCATTTGTATGTGTAATGACTACTTCAGTAGGTAGGTAGATAAAAGTTTTTCCCTTTCCAGTATCTGTGCGGAATCCCAGCGAATCAGGTGGCCCGTGTCTTGATTGTGCTCTACTAGAGCGTTAGAAGTCACTTTTTTGTTCTTTACGTCACGTTTGTGTACCTTCAATCGTCTTATGAAATCGCCAGTTTCGCCTATGTAGGAAGCGCTGCAATCTTTGCAAGGAATTTTGTAGACGGCACCAGGGTAGCTTGTTTTCTCCAAAGGGTCTTTCACCCGTACCAGATAATTTTGGAGCTTGCTTGATGGTACAGGGGACACTTGGACGTCGTAGGCAGCGAATATCCTGCATAGGGTTTCGCTGACACCCTGGGCATAAGGAATGACAGCACGCATTTTTTTCTCTTCTTTCTCCGATTGGAGGGGCTGCAGCGCGTAGTTCTTGCGAACGGAGCACTTGGTATGGGTATCCGTTTTCTTTAAAGTCCTTCTGTATGTGGCTCAGTTCACGCTGGTTTTATGAAAGCAGCAAGCGTTTGACTCAAGGCCGTATCTTTGACAGTTGAAGCGTCTGCAGGGGTTCGGTAGGTATGGTCAGACTTGAATTTTCAGGTACCCACTTCTATTGTTTCGGGTAATGTGCATGCATAGAATGCGGGTCAGGTGCTTTGTAAAAATTTCCTTTTCCGCTTTCCGGATAGTTATTCGCTGAACATTGACCGCGATTTGGTCAGCAAAACTATCTAGCATTTCTTCTTGTGTGATGTGGAGGAAGTCACAGTCTGAGATTACTCCGCGGACGGTACTTAATGCGCTATGTGGAGTGGCAGTCACAGAGATTTGCCCTATAAACTGAATGTTCCAGAGCTTTGAATACTGCGTTTCATTGTCAAGTCCGAGTAGTAGGTATCCACTGGCTATTTTGCTCACTTTGTATCTGAAGCGTAGGGTTCCACATAACAGCAGCGTAAAAAATGACGAGCACAAAGGAAGAAACGCCTAGGACACGGACAAGCGCTGCATTCAGGACTGATTTTATTTCGCCAGACATGAGAAATATAAAGGTTGCGCCGCGTATGCGCGCGCAGGAAAGTTGACGTGCCACCATCAAGAAAATAACATTATCACACCGTGAGACACATCTTATCGTGTGGCAGAGAAAAGGTCACATTGTGCTTTATACAAATGAATAGAAGTATCGCTTACGCAAAAATCGCCCTTTTTCTTTATATGGTAAGCTTCCAGTAGTTCACGTGTAGTTTGATCATTGATTTTGCCTAGAATCCTTGCTTCTTCAAAATGCGGCAAACAATCCTGGCAAGACCTGAAATGTTTTAACAAGTTAACATCTCCATTATTGTTTACCGCATTTTGAAGGTGCAAGGATTCTAGGCAAAAGCAAAGATCAAGCTGCACGTGAACTACTGGACGCTTACGATATAAATAAAGAGGGTGATTTTTGCGCAAGCGATACTTCTATTCATTTATATAAAGCAGAACGTGACCTTTTCTCTGCCACACGATAAGATGTGTCTCACGGTGGGATAATGTTATTTTGTTGATCGTGGCACCTCAACTTTCCTGCGCGCGCATTCGTGGTGGAACCTTTATATTTCTCATGTCTGGCCAAACAAAATCAGTTGTGAGTGCAGCGCTTGTCCGTGTCGTAGGTGTTTCTTCCTTTGTGCTTGTCATTTTTTACGCTGCAGTTATGTGGGAGCAAAGTAACCAACTTGCCCAAAAGCTCGTTTTACTTAAGCGTAGGGTATCTGTGACACATTTTGGCCCTAGAAATGGAGACAATATTCAGCCTTGATTTTCTTTGTCTTCAGAATCAATTAAAAGGTATTTAGCACAAGGCTTCTTTCTTTACAGGAAATCGGAGGTGACTTCTATCCGCCTCTTTTTGTCGGGGCGATAGGTTTTGAAATTTGAGGAGCCATAAAATGGATATGTTGTTCGGCCATGGTGCGAACCGCCCTCCATGGAGCCCAACAACGGGACGGGCCACAAATATTGAAAAAATTCCTGCCTACGCCAGTTGTACACTGTAACTACAACCAAATATGGCGTAATGCATGGTGGTTAGCTGCACAAGGTTAGCCCTCGCCGCAGGAAAGAAGGAAAAATCCAAGACGAGAGAATGAGGCAGGAGAGTTCTGAAAAATGGTTAGGTTACAGGGAAGGATAGGAAAGATACAGGGAAGGATAGGAAAAGGCGACTGCCGATTTCCCGCGGTCGGGTCAGGCCGGAGGTGCCGCCTACAGGAAGCTGGGGACAAAGTGGTGTGTTGCATCCGCCGAGGGGCCTTAAAAATCTAAACGGTCGGCATCGGCTCCACCACCAGCATCCCCTTTTCCCCGTACACGGCGATCCCATGCACAGCTAAGCGCGGATGCTCGGGTCCGTGGTGGCGCACTGCTCACCATCATCCCCCTGCGGGGATGTCCCTGCGGATGCTCAGGATCCCCTGGTGTCGCAACTCACCAACATCTGCTCGCTGCAGATGCCCCTGCGGAGCATGCACAAGTGTAGACACGCATGTACAGAGATGGTACCAGATTTAGAAATAACAGGTAGACTAACAGTCACGCTATTCGTCCAGCACTACCTGCCAGGTCAGCTTACGCTTCGCCTGCAGGTAAGCATCCTGAACAGCATACTG
Source organism: Amblyomma mixtum (assembly GCF_055824585.1). Taxonomy (NCBI): domain Eukaryota; kingdom Metazoa; phylum Arthropoda; class Arachnida; order Ixodida; family Ixodidae; genus Amblyomma; species Amblyomma mixtum. The sequence goes on along the minus strand of NC_143014.1, from coordinate 419,092,686 downwards.
CACCTGTTAATAAAAATTGCAACATTTCATATATCTATAGTCCTCGGTAAGTGCTGCCTCAAAGAATTGTACAGTGACTCTAATAACTAGACAAAAAGATGTGGCGCACATATCTGCATCAAGTACAGTCAGGTTCAAAGGCCTTCTAAAATAAGTATAATGCAGTGGGCGGAACTGTTCATGTTAAAATGAGGTAGCAAAGAAAAATAGAGCACTAATGCCAACGTACCTTAATCTCATTTTTCAATTGCTCAATTTCCATCCGGTAGCGAAGAAGCAGATTGTCGTTTGTCTCATTCACCACAGGAGTGTTTTGGATCTTCTTTGCAGAGCTTGCAAACTGCAGCACGTGACATGCATATGTGTAAAACATACGTCCATTCTTGTGTGTGTTGCATTACAGAATGAGCATGCAATTCTAATGGGGCCCCCAACACCTTTATTCAAAACTGAAAAATATGTTCAGTATTCAGTATATGTTCAGCGCAATAATTTTGATAGCAATTTGCATCGATCGGGTTCTTAACAACACCAAAATGGTAATAAGCAACTCCATGGGCTTACCACTCCTTTCTGATATTGTTAATGCCCTCAGGGGAAACAGCCCTGGCACTGAGATGCTCGCAACCTTTGCTAGGTGCTTTTTTATTTTAGTTTTGTACTCTGGTCCATAAAAAAATGAATGCCAGCTGAGCAGGTCAAGAAAATGCAGCGACTCACATGCTTTTTTCAGTGAAACTGATCCCACTGGCACCTGCCATTTTATGAAAATGACATATACTTCTCAACTTGAGCTGAGTCCAATCAGAATGCTTCCTTGATTTCTAGAGTGAACGTAGCTAAGCTTTGTGTTTTTCCAGCAACAGAGCGAGAACACCATTCACCACCTAATATCTTTGCCAACTGGCTCGCGTGCACTAAAAGGGTTCCAAAATATGAATGAAGTGACCAAAACAGAGTCAGTGCCCTGACAGCACGACCACTACGATCTGCAGCTTACAGTAGATGTGCACGAGTGGCTAAGTGGCACAACCTTACTCTTTCTTCCCTCAAGCTCATGACCTCTGCACTTTTTTCATTCCATAACAACCCCATGCAAGAGGAACACAGACCTATATACAGTGCAATACAATTATAACAATATTGAGAAAGCCGGAGTATCCAGTCGTTTAACTGATTATCGTTATATCTGGACCGAAAAAAACGGCTACATGCATGGGGAAATACGCACGTATTTCCCCATGCATGTAGCCACTGCCACTGGCGCTCCTGTCAAAGGTACACAGTGTCTTGGCGCTCTGCCAAGTTCGCGGAGCAAGGCGCCCTCAACCCCTTCTGGTGCTCTCATCAAATGATAAAAAAGGCAGCTATGTTATCGGCGCACAGCATTTTGGCGCTCTGCCAAGGTCTGCGCTGCAGACAGCGTTAAATAGGGGAACGCGCCAAGCAAAGCTAGCGCTTAGAAAAGTGCATTCTCAACCATCTCAACGGCAAAAGTGGGGGAGGGAGGGGGGGTTCAGAGATATCCCCTTGCGCTTTATCGGCGTTACTTTTTACTTAGCTCACAACCTCACTAACGGGAGGAAGCTGCGCCTGTCTGAGGTTGCGCGGCAGCCGCCAAACAAGCACCTCCCTCCTGCGATGACGATACCATCTTGGTTCCCAAGGCCATAGGAAAGCTCCCCCAAGAATTTAGCCACGCCGGTCTGTTTGCGGATTTTTTAGGTCATTCGCTTCAAAATATTTTATTTTTTATCAAACTTTGAGACAACGTTTGGTCAGAAACACCTTCCGGGCGGCCAGAATCCGGTCGTGGTAGCTGGAATTGCAGCGGTAAATGTATCGTTATATACAGCTTATTTTTACATTGACGCAATGGCAGAATTGATATATCTAAAGAATTTTATCATTATAAGCGATATATCCTTATATCTGGTATCGTCACAAGTGCATTACTCTGTATATAAAATGCACAAAGACCATGCAATCAAGTCAGCAAGGCCAGACCAAACCTATACCAGTCTCCTATGGGAACAGAATGAGGGCTTCCAATATTCAAGCCTCACTACAAATAAATGCCTCAACACTGCACGCTACAAGATTGTTTTTATCATGCACCAAGCACTGTTTTTCCTTGCAAACAATGTATGCAGCTCAGTCTTATGTTTAAAGCTTCGTTCATTTTTCCTCATTTTTTATTAGGGCTAATTTTTTTACAAGCAGTTGGTTTTAATTATGTTCGTTTCTATTCAATTATTTCTTATCTATTCATTTTGTATATGTTTTGAAGTATTAAATTCTTCTGCTACCCTTGTATTTCCGACATGCATCCTTGCATAATTTCTATTTGTTTCTGTATCATTCATTTTAGCCTCTCCCCTCTCTTGATGCTTTGAGGGTACACCAAAGAATCAGCCACAACATTTCCAAGCTATCAAAACAGATTGACTCTGTACAGGGCGTCACAGTTCTTTTAAATCTTATTCGTTCAATGGAGCAGGAAGGCAGAAATTGGGGGAACTCTTAAGCTCCGCTTTTAAGGGCATGACGCAATAGCGTTAATAGGCCCCGCCAGCACTCCCTCTTGCCTACGCAGACATGAACACTGTTTTCATATTACTTGAAAGAACAAATTACTTATCAGTAAGGCACTGCTTCAACCAAACTTTTCGAATGTGCCTGCGTTGCCTAGAGGCAGTGTGCTGACTGTGAACGCGAAGGTCGGGAATTTGGTTCCTAATTACTCCAGTTTTCTTTTCAGCACAATTGATTTACTTCATAAATTGATATGTCCTGATGTTGTTTCAGTTGTTTCGAACTTTCTATTTAGCTAGTTTTGTAATGCTTTGATCGTGTTTCATTCCAAAGCTCCATGTGTTACAACACAACCTTCTTGACCCATGTGACTTTTCTGCGCACAGTGGTGGTGACGACTGAGCCAGGTTCTCCGCTGAACGGAACCGTCAACGCTACTATTGCGACAAGAGAAACCAAGGGCTGGAAAAATGCATTGCCCTAACTGCGTCGTCATGAACCTACAGCATTAGCAACACATCTCTGACAGTTCAGATTGAAAAACAATGGCATCGGCCACCCAAGTGCCATAACATGAAAACAAAAGATTATATATTCAATAAAGCTGGCTCAGCACCCAGCAAGGCAGGGTAAGTGAGGCAGGCTAAAGTGTGGCCTCTTATGGAAGCCTGCCCATCAACACGTGCAGCTTTGTACAGCTCATCGCCTTCTCGGCGGCACTATGCGGTCAAACCTGGCCCTCAAAGAATATCAGCGCAGCATGACATACTATCCAACATGCAGATCTTTACTTCATCAAGTCACCTGCAGTGTGCGAATGGTTTGATCTATGCAGGAGGGGTTCACTGTGCAGACAATGGCAGTGTGCGCATTGCCACCAAGAGAGGTCCTCAGAATCCGGGTGAGCTTGGATGAACGGAAGTCAATGTGTCCCCTGAAGAAAAGTGCACGACATATTAAATAGGAAACAGAGCGTCCAAGCAGTGCTGCAAAGTCATACATATGCATGTACACTTACTGAAGTACTGTATTTGCAATGCTGAAATCCAAAACCTTAAAGCAGTATAGACACCTTATTTTGGTGGCATGTTTTCTTCCCTATAATGATGTGGACGACACTACTATGCACGAAACACCATGCCGTATTCGCCTACGACCGCCAAAAACTCAATAATCGAATTTTTCTGTCATGCTGCTTTGGTTTGGGTTTCAACAGCCGAACAATGGCTGTGACTTCAAACAGATGTTATAGGTGACATCAGGCGTGGAAAAACTGCTATATAATCCCTCCTTCATCGTTTTATTTCACTTCAGTGCCGAAGCAGCATTTCTCAAGAGCGTGAACAACAACGGATGTGGAAGCAACGATTATATTGCAGTTTTCCATGCCTCAGGTGGACTATAGCCTCTGTGATGCCACAGTCATCGTTCCACTGTTGAAATCGAAACCGAAACAGCACGAGAAATAAATGCGATTATAAATTATATAATCGTAGTAAGATAATCCCGCATCCTGATCCCTGTAAAATGATATGTTACGCCTCAATAGAAAGAAAAAAATACGCACCCAAAAGTTAAGCGTCTGTGCTCTTTTAGCATTACGCCCTTCTATTGTGCCCAGAATGAAACGCTATTGAGCTCATGCTCAAACAAGCACGTCTTGAAAATGCTTGACTTTTTTGCTCGGCATTACGAAAGCGACCTTTCCAAACATGCATCTGCTTTTTCGTTACCCATAGTTCCAAAATGGCTAGGTACCCAGCAGAATATAATTTTATGTTTTTTGTGTTGTGATTTTAACGACGCTGTGCTTGATGTTTCTTTTATGGGTTCAGCACCATTTCTGGAGTGCACTGCTTTGAGCGTACTCAGGCGCTCGGTGTAAATGATGCTATTTTTTATGTTCTCTTTTATTATTTGCTCTACAGCTACGATGATAGCATAACAATCGGCAGTGAAACCGATGTGCATTCTGGTAGTCTGATTTTTTTTCTTCGTTTTTTTTTCTTGAATTACTACACTTCCAACATGACTTTCTGTTCTTGACCATCAGTGTAACATTCAATGCAGGTGTCTTAATTTTCTTGTAGTGCAAAGAACTCCTGTAGTATGTGCCCAGGTGGCGGTTCCTTTTGTGCAAGTGTGTCAGTGTATAGTCACATACTGAAGGGAGGCGGTACCATGGTAGCAAATACTCATATTTTTGTGTAATATTTTGTAGGGCATCTAGTAGTGTGAACTCCTCGAATTTATTTTCAAAGTTCAGTACTTTTGGCCTGATAGAATATGGTTTTTTGTTCACAGTGGGATGGCAGAGGTGCTTAGGAAGAGAACGGGGTTTTAGGACGCATATGCATGTAAGTGCGACTCTTCAATCCTAGTGCGGGCTCATGAGCTTCAACGTAAAGTCTGGTCACCGGGGATGTTCTATATGGTCAGTCGATAGGCGCAGACCAAGATTATGAACAGGGTCTAATCGTTTCAAGTAGGGTGCACTTGCTGAGCCATTTATGATGCAACCGTAGTCGAGCTTGGAGCGCACCAGACAGCAATAGAATTGTAATAGGCAAGCTCAATCGGACCCGCACCGTTTCTGTAAGAGTACTTTTTGAGATATTGCGGGCTTGAGAAGCTTTCTTTTTAAGGTTAATTATGTGTGGTAGAAATGTGTTTTTGTTTTTCAGAAGTGACACCTGAAATTTGTGTTCTTTCATTGCTAGTGCGGTTTCATTCGGGTATAGATTGGGATCAACATATAGGCCTCAGCGCAATGAGAATAAAACATCTACAGTTTTTGAAGAGAAAACTTGAATCCATTTTTCTGTGAGAAAAAGCTAGTTTATTAAGTGTGTTTTGTATTTGTCGCTCACAGGTAGATAGGATTGGATGTGCATGCTATCTGTAGGTCATCTACGTAAACCGAATACATTATGGACTTACTTATTACTTTATTTAGCTAAGGAAATCATTTTTACTATGAAGAGTGGCGTGGTTAGAATACACCCCTGTGGTACACCGTTCTCTTGGGCGAAAGTCATGAAGAGAGTTGCTACTACGCGGACTCATGTGCGGTTAGCTAGGAAGTTGTTCAAGCCGTTCAGCATCCTGTCGCTGATACCTAGCTCTGCTAGGTTACGTAGGATGCCGAACTTCTGCTTGGTATCATAGGCCTTCTCCAGGCCGAAGAAAACCCCGATACAGTGCTGCTTGTGAATGAACGCCTCTCGGAGGGTATTTTCTAGCCGAACAAGATGATCAGTGGTCGAGCATATTTTTTTTTATCCACACTGACATTTGTCTAATTGTTGCCGCGATTCAGGTACGAGGTAAGTTTAATATTTATTACGGTTTCGAAAGATTTAGCGATATTGCTGATGAGGGCTATCAGTATGTTAACTTCTAGGACTTCTTGGTGGCTTTCCAGGTTCCAGAAAAGGTTGGTTTGGTTTATGGGGTTTAACGTCCCAAAGCGACTAAGGCTGTTAGAGACGCCGTAGTGGAGGGCTCCGGAAATTTCGACCACCTGGGGCTCCAGAAAAGGTACCATAACTACTTTCTTCTACTTGTCAGGTATATTTCCAGTTGTCCATATTGTAATAAAATTCAACACTGACTCTATGACAGTCTGGGAGACATGGGCAAGCATAGTATAGGCCAGGTGCCGTATTTTTACCGAAAGGTGGTACCCTATTTAATTTGTGCAGTGTGAGAGGCTGGTGTTTGTCCTCCTGCATACCTGCTCCAGATGCAAGTTTTTGTTTTTCAGCTGTTGCTTTGTGTTTCTAGAATGTGTTTGTGCAGCTGGGTGAGCTTGTGACTTCAGCAAAATGCTCGACCAATATATTGGCCTCTTCTAACGAAGTTTGTGTAGCGGCTGTTGTCAACAGCGGGAGTGTGAAGGCAGTATCGTCGCTAGTTAATTTACGAACTTTTTCCCACATTTCCTTCGAAGGTATTAAACTGTTGATTGAGCACACATAATTCTGCCAGGAGGCTTTCTTTGCATTTCTTCGAGCGTCCGTGTTCTGGCCATAGCGCTCTTAAATGTAAGCAAGTTCTCTGCGGTGCAATACCGACAGAGAGTGCCCCAGGCTTTGTTTTGCTGTTCTTTTGCCACTGTACATTCTTCTGTACACCATATTTTTGGTTTCTTCTCTACGAGTAGTGTTGGTTGTGGAATAGCGAGTGTTTCGGCTTATATTATGCATGCAGCAAAACTTTTTCATTAATTTAGTCAGTGCTGAAATCGTCACAGAATTCCTTTTCCCGAGTGGCACATACTCTAAAAGTGACCAGTCGACGAGGTGAATTTTCAAGCGCACTGGTCTTGTGTGTATAATTGGAATAGACGATGAGAGCCTGATGACAGTGAGTGATCGTTTCCCAGGGGGTCATTTAAAGAATCCTATTTGAAGTCGTTAAAACGAGATGGTGATGCGAAAGCCAGATCGAAAAAATTAAATTTAGCTGATCTTGTGCACCATAAGTGGGTTTTGCGGTATTTAAAAGACCGACATTATTTGAGAGCATAAAATCTTCGATTTTTTGGCCCCTAGGTTCACACCATTCGTCTCCCCAAACGGGGAGTGAGCGTTAAACCGCCAACTACCAGATATGGCTATGGCAATTATCGATCAGTCCGTCTAGATCGTGGATTGTGAATGTGATGTATGGGGGAGATATACAGAACATATTGTTATGGTTTTGTAGCTGGTGACGCTAACCACAACCGCTTCAGGTTTTGCGTTGTTTATTTCTTGAGCAGGGACGCCACATTCGCTGACAATTGTTACGCTTCCCGAGTCTATTTACCTGCTCGAGATCGCATAGAAAATTTTTATAATGTTTTGAAATATCAACATGTTTTGGGCCAAAACTTATACCCGCAAGGCATAAAGCTAGAGGCAACATTGACCCTAGAATGTCTGTTACGTGCCTGTAATTCCTGAACAATCCTCTACACTTCCGTTGAACCACAAGAGTCATATTTGTGTTTTAGGGTGCGAATAAAATGGAAGGAATTTACTTTTCTAGGCCCGTTATAAGGAATCTGTCTGTCTTTCGCTCCAGAGAGCTGTTCCGCCGCTGCAAAGCGGGTGGTGTGGAAGTTACATCCATCACCTCACAAGAAGTGCTGGAGGAACGCAAAGCCGCGGATGTGTGATTTTCAGGCCTGCATGGGCAGGGGAAGTCCTACGGTGTGCAGGCCCGTGGGCCGGCACTCCCTGCTTTCGCTGCCCCTGCCCGGGGCATGGATTTCCCTGCCAAAGGTTCGGTATATGTGGCCTAGGCAGGTGCCGGAGTGAGGTGTGGCAGATTGCCCTTGCGTACTACATCAACAGTTTGTTTTTGCGGAGAAGGTGAAAGTGTTCTTTGCTTGGAACAGTCGTCTCGCTTCCTTGAAAACGATATTTTGTTTTGCCTTCATTGTAATAATCTCATTCTCATTCTTCCATGAGACGTATGACCTTTATTATGCGGTGTGGTCACCTTCGACCTTTTCGCAGCTAACTGCTGCTCCGTCAACAGTTATTGGAAACATGGTGTTTTGAGCCGTATTTAGCTCAAGTTTTCTGTCCACGGCAATTCTGTGATTCAAGACCATACCTTTGAACATACCTTTGATCAGTACACACTGATCGCAGTTTTTGCAGTAGCATCTTTTAACATTAGACGACGCTGCACAAGGGGAAGCTCACTGCTACCGTATTGCACCCTAAAGGGAGCTGCGCAGGCCAATTCCTGCCGGAGCATTTCAGAGAAGATATTTCCGACAATGTGCATGCCGTGAAGATTATGGAATTTCTAAAAATCATCGCTGTCACGCAGTTTTGATCCCAATAGCAAACAACCGCAGCCCTGATGTTCACCAAAAAATTTAATAGGAAGCGAATGATTTTTTGAACTTTTTTGGGGGTCCATTTGTTAACTAGGACCTTCACACAATTTGTACATTTCTCCACTCTCTTGAATTCCGAATTAACGAGGTTCTACTCTGCGTGGGTAAAGCCCGTTAAAGTGCTGAAAGTGCACTGATATTGATTTGCTATATCTAAAGTGAACATTGCATTTCTACGAGAATAATTTCTTCATTACATTACATTATATTTCAAGGAGAATAATTCATTTGTTAGCATCCTTTTCATTATAATAGGGTCAGCACTTTTTGCCACTCTTTTTCACAAAATTACGAGCAAACGCAGAGACACCAAAAAAATAATGGTACTTATGACTTGAGCGTAGTTCAGCCCCAGGCAGAGAAGTGAGAAGGTTCTGTCAATACTTCTCATGCTATGATCTAACAAAAGGAAACTCCTGAACATTTAAACCTGCTAGCTGAGCTGGAGTAGAGAGCCCAACTTCTCAAGACGTTTTGGCACAAAACTGATCAAGCAACATGCATGAAATTACCGATATCCTCGGCTGAGCTTGGCGATCACTTGGGTGAGGAATGACAGAGAGAGATTTATGAATGTGCTCTCACGAAAACGGTCACCACCCTTGCCACATTGCTCTGACCTCTCTGAGCCTGCAAGGTCCACCAGGTTCTGAAGGAAAAATCAACCACAAATCAGAATCCTCGCCAACGTCACTAGTTATTAGGTTATTAGGAACCTAAGCTCGCTAAAGTCACAGAGCTTTTATGTGGCTTTCACTTCAAGAGAAAATGAGGGAACAACTTGCAGTACCTATGCTAAACAATGATTATGCTAACAATGGTTAGCAAGGGTGCTTGGAATGAAGCCTTTGCCAATTCAAAAAAGATTCTGAATAGATTTAACTGGCACTATATTGAGCATCGCAGTGCAAACTTCAGCGAGCAAAAGCTAAACTTATGCTGTACAGCCAATATTAAAGCAACTGCAAATTAATTCTGATGACCAAATTTTATTTGTCACAATGGGATACTTGAGCGTTCAAGGTGCTTGGCTTCGCAGCGGTTTTTTTAACAAGCGAGATTTTACCGAGAATTTTTCTATGAGTGGATGCACAAGTTTTCATGTAACCCTACCCTGCCAACCTTGATGAGCGAGCGCAATGCGGCTGCATGCTTAGAAGTTAGAAGTCCAAGCCACAGGACATTAATTAGATATATTTAGTTCACTGTAGCATCAGTTTCAGCTTCCGCAACCACAGCTCCCACGGGACAGTGGCACTTGCCTCGGCGATGAGAGTTTTAGTCAGTTATGGTAATCACTTCAACTGCGAAAAAAAAGCCACAACACCATTTGGGATTAAAGGCTCAAAGCACTTCATCAACGATTCGAAGGGAGTGTAGTTTTGCACCGAAGGAACAATTGGGCACTGCAGACGTGGTTAACTATAGCATAAAGTCACTAAAAAATTTAGAAAGGAAAAACATTCTGCATGGAACTACGAGCAGTATTTTACCGAAATCTGGTCATGCAGAGAGATACACTGAAATTTGGAAGGTTTTACCCAAGACGTCACTTCAGTTTGTTTGTGGCTTTCAATGCCGTACTAAAGTAACCGCATAAGCTCGTGCAAGGGCCACACCCGTGTATGGGGCGCACCGCATCTTGGACCACATAACTGAGAATAAAAATACTATTTTTCTTTCAATTATAATTCTTGTATGGGCTGCACCTTCAAAACTCACACCCGAATTAAAAAAAAACCTGTGACCCTTACAAGAGTTCAGACGGTATGAATCCTCACTTCTTCGGTGTTACAGTGCTCACCTGAAGCAAGATTCTTCTATCAATTTTTATCAATTTCATGACATGCTTTTGTGAGTTGTTGGTCGTTTTAATCAATGCGGTCATCATATACACACTGCTTCATCATTAACTACAATAGACCAATCGCAATTTTGGGTGTATAAGTGAAACGTAGGAGGAATTCGCACAAACGCTTGGAATGATTACTCCCAGCTGACACAGTGAACCTGATTTCAGGAGCAGCCTGCGACAGCCTTTGAGCGATTTGATTTGTCAGCTGTACAAAACACACTCAGTGCATAGGTTCAATGCACACTCTACTAAAATCAGAAGATATGAAAGACAGCAGCAACATTTCATTCACTTTGTTCAGTGCTTAACTATGTGCTGGCAAAAGACTGTCTCCCTACATTAACACATTCTATTGTCAATGAAGCGACTGACCAGTGCAGTACTCACCAACTGGCCAACAGTGATTGCTCTGCCTACACTGTCACCTCCTCTGTGCTTTTCTATCCCCTGCACACAACAAAATAAACACTGTACTGCACAACTACAAAAAGGGCTGGACATTACAGAATCTCCATGGGGTCACACAGCAGTGGAACGAGCAAATAAAAATTCCAGTTTCAGCACTGGACGAACAGAAGCAAGAACTAAATACTGCATGGTGAACCAAAGAATAGCTCATTTCTCTGCTTACCTATGGCTCCGTAAGCAGGCATTACTCACTACACAAATATCGGTCCACAATATAAGCGTGCCTGACGTGCACAATTTATGCCAGGAAACAAAGAGCTAAGCTGAAAATCGGCTAATGGGAATCTCCTGGTTTATTATGGTGGGATGTTACTGTTTTCAAGCTACCAAGTGGGTCCCCACTGACTGTTGTGGAAGTGAGAGCACAGGCTGATAACACAGTCAGAACAATTTATACAGCAAAACAAGAACAATGCAAAGCCCCAGAAGCAACCTCAAGCTAAGGCACACCACTAGGGCTGACAACGGGTGTTGCTTGGTGTTGAAAGTTCTCCCATAACACGCTTAACTCCACTTGCTTAATAGAGGAAACACGCATGTGTAATGCTCCCAGAGATCCCAAGGTAGCCTTCCAGCCGAGAAAGTGGGGAGCGCCTAATGAGGACTGTCCATAGTGTTCAACACACCACGCCGGATCGCAAGCTGTCAACAATCATCAGTAATGTCACTCACAAAGTTTCTTCCTCAGAAATGACCAGTTGTCACGGGTATTGCATTAACTTTTTCGGCCTCGATCTCTGTAGTCATAAGTGCCACGTCTTCTCAACTCGACCGCGCACCACTTCAGAATCTACATTATATTTTCGCCTTCTCCTCCTGTCACCCGTTCTCCTCACGAACACCTCTTCACTGGTGCATTTTAATTTTTGTGTCGTCTTCAGGGACAGCTCAGTGGTTTCATTCGGTTTGCTGTTTGTTGAGATGATCATAATAAAGCACAAACTGGCTTTGTGCTGGGATCTACTGGTCCCAGAAGCCTACTGATTTTCTATGGCCCTGTTTATGTGGTAATACTGCACTTTAATTAACAAGGTTTCAGCTAAATCTCTTGGTTTCTGCCCGTTAAAAAGTGCAATACAGCGCTAAAATGGTGTATTATTACTATTAACAGCCGTGGGTCATTAATTCACCATTAACAGACGTGCGACATTAATTCGCCATTAACTCCCGTGGAATCATGATGACCGACTATATAAGCCCAAGCCCATGGTATTGGTTTGAATGCGAGTGTGTAAGTCCCACATACAAGTTTTATTGTAACGCTTTTGCTGCTGCTCTTTACTGGTGCACAATGAATGGGACTTTCAGCTGCGTTCTCGCCATAGGAAGGTCGGCATGGTACTCAGGCTGACTAGCATTTTAGCATAGGTTCCTTAAACTTTTTCGTGGGCTATAACATTTAGAAACTGTTACTGTATAGTTATCACTTCTCAGAAAGGTTATAAAACAAATGGATGTTATACGAATGGTTTATCTGAAGAAATGCTTGATTTTCGGTGCTACCAGGCCAGCTACTCGTCACGATATAAGAATAGCGCAAAAGGAACACGCGGGACGGAAAGTAAACGACGGAGACAAGCGTGTTTCTTTTGCGCTATTGTTACATCATGAACATTATCCAATTTGCCCATCTTTCGGCTTTGCTTAATGTTATCAGCTACTGGTCCCAAAAGCTACAAGGAATGGTATTTTGTGTTGTAAAACATTCATTTCCAAACGTTTTAGGGGCTTTAGGCCCCTCGCCTAAGCGACGACCAGGTCGTCATGGCTCCTGGCGGTGTCGTCGTCCAGTTGGACGACCTTTGTCTAAGTCTCTGGATCGGAGGTGAGTAGGAGAGCCTCCCATTGGTCAAGCAACGTTATATTTTCCCTCCAGGGGGGCAAGAGGGCATTTCCAAAGAATATGATTCAGATCTGCTTTCTCGTTACATCGCTTGCACTCATTTGAATACTGTCCCGTCTACACATAGCCGGGTTCGCGAAAACAATTTGAAGATAGAGCCAAGAGGTAGTCTATGATTTATTAGCCGGGAGTACTTAGCTCTATTGAGTCTGCAATGTTGTGTGGTCCTCTGTGAGAAACAAGACGATCCCTGTCTGCGAAGCCCGCAGTATGACCACTGGCTCGGAAAGGGAGACCTCGAGCCACTTCATGAGCTGCTTTATTTCCAGCCAGGGATGCGTGTGCAGGCGTCCAGACTACGTGCATTTTGCGGTAATTCGTTGCGGTACCACAAATTTTGTTTGTCAGTGGGGGAGACTCTCACCCTGGCAAAGTTCATCACTACAACCTTAGAGTCAGTGACTATTATTGTTCCCCAATGCCCGCGATTGCGAGCTCGACGACGGCTTCTTCCGCACTTTCGGGACTGCCCGACGTTATAGAGGCGCCGACTCGAAGTTGTGTTTTGGCACTAGCTGCCGCTATCACCATTCTCTCCTTCCTGCAACTAGCTGCGTCTACGAAGGCCTAGTTTTCTATCGAATAGTTTTTGTAACGCCTGCAGAGGACTTCAGCCCGTTTCTCTCTGAAATCCTTGATGTGGACGGGATGCTAGTTTTTAGGTATTCGCGGGATCATTAGCCTATCATCCGCTCTGTGGCCTCGCTGACTCTCGGTAGTTTATTCCTAGGCGCGCTAGGATCTACCTCTGTGACGCCTCCTGACAGCTTTTCTTACTGCAAGATTTGTGCACCTCCTACAATTTCATCCAGGGTGTTGTGGAGACCTAGTTATAGTAGTTTCATGGTGGGGACCTCAGTGGGTAAACCCACAGTCTGCTGGATGCTTCTGTGGATGACCCCTTCGAGCTTGGTCGTCTCAGCCGCCTTGAGATTAAGGAAGAGAGCTACGTAAGCGATCCTGCTTATTACGAAGGCCTGAACAAATTCCATTAGGTTACGAATGGGATAATAAATCTTTCGAACAGGTACTGTTGAGAATCCCATTCGACATTTTCACCAAGGATGGTTATTACAAGCAAGTGCCTGCTCATTCACAGGAACTAGACAACACTATCCAAGCTGCACGTTTCCAGCAATCTGCATGATCCTGCATTTCGCCTATTTCAATGCAAGAACAGTTGGCGGCTGCCCCTACATGGTATAAACTAGAATTCACCACCTTCGCCTGCATCATAACGCACGTGCACTCTGTGCCGGCCAGCTTACCATCCTGAATATGGTGTGAGATCGTGAACTCCTCTGGTTGGCCTCTGTGCTAGCAAAATGCCGCACACCTGCAAAACATGCACTTTTTGAGCATGGGTTCGTTTTGCATGCCCGTGCTAACTACAGTTGAGGCCCTCCAATACAGCTGACAAAGGAAGAGGGATAGACGCATGCAAGCAAACGGGGATGTACAATTTGTTCAAGCCCAAAGCCATAACATGCACCCTTGCCTTCAAGAAGATTACAGAGGTATACTTGCACCACAGAAGCTAAATTAGGGCTGTCCGTGATATTATGAAACTCCCATCAGTGTTTTCTATTAGTACCAAAACAATGCCAGGAATTAAGGACCATTCAACTGGTGTTTATCAAGAATATTAAGACTGAAAGCATGTTTATACCAGCAAGTCACGGAGGTCAAATGGCCGGTTTTAGTCAATTAATTACAATGGCAGATCTCGAAATATAAGTCGCTAGCGACTTATTTGAGGAAGGCTTTAGCAAACTGAGTTTTTGACAACAATATATCACAACACTCTTCAGACGGTCAGCAGAGCTTCACGAAATGACAAAACACCCAATCATGCTTATATCTCCCTTTGCACAATAGCTGCCTACAGGGGGACCTGAACATACTGTTCGAAAGGAAATCTCTAAAAGCATTCTGTGAGGCGAGAACTGTAGAATGCTTTATGCATTTTTCTTGTGTTTTGGGCTTGGAAGGAGTGCACATCAAGGTTGCTTTCATCTCGTAACATTGTTCTTTATTTCCAGCACGTAGGTGGTGAAAGAAAGTTGAAATTCTCAGTTAGCTTGCACAGTGCACTCATGCTAGTTACCGTTTTCTATAATACAACATTTTGGGCGAGTTGGTTACATACATTCATTATTACAGCGCAAAGACGGCACAGAACAAGAAGGGGACACAACAGCGCTGACTGTCAACTAAGATTTATTCGAGACCAGCAGGGTTTTTATACCACCTGGCGATCAGAACAGGAAAACAAACATACAAGACTAGCTGTAGGCACGCGCAAGGGTACAGTAACGGCGGTTATCCGGCACGTGTCAGATTTCACAACCAAGATACTTCATCTCTTTCTGGGACAATGCCACTGATGGTGCGCTTATGCACTCGTCCTGCAGTCTTATAATCATAGCAGCTTCTATTATTTCTCTTGTTAATGTGTCTCGGTGTTTCCCTATGACACTGCATTGCCTATACATCGGTTTACATTTATCGTTGCTGTCATCTTCTGCGCTGCAGTCCCTGCAATGTCTGGCTACGTGGCCTGTGGTAGCCACACGTGCGACATTGTCACTGTGCTCTTTTAGCCTTTTGTTGAGACAGCGGCCAGTCTGCCCGATGTATTTTTTTCCCACAGGACATGGGCAGTGAATACACCACACCTTCTTTACATGGTACAAATTGATCCCCGTGTTTAACTTTACACCTGCGCGTTTCGTTAGTCGTGCAGTTAACTTTTTTGCACAAGCTGGAAAGCTTTTCCGGCGCTGAAAATACTACGTCAACGCCTGCCCTACTTCCAATTTTTCGGAGGTTGTGCGACACCTGATGGAGATAAGGCAAAACAACAACCTTTCTTTTTTCCCTTTGCCTAACCGGTTCGCTAGTGTGGCGAGGTCTCAGGTTTTTTAGCTGCTTTTCTGCCACTGACACTAGTACATCGGACGGATAACCAGCCACCGTAAGGCGATCAACTTGTTTCGCAAAGCTTAGTTCCATACTATGCTGGCAACACTTCTTTAAAACATTATTAAACACAGAATGAATAATGGCCCTTTTTACAAGTTTCGAATGAGCTGATGCATATGGCAGGATGGGTTTTTTTGCTCGAGGCTCGTACGACCAACACACATGGGACGGAGTGAAATGAAGGGCGAGATCTAAGAACCTGATAGAATCAGTAACTGGGGTTTCATGTGTTAAAACCAGTGGTTTAAGACACTCTGTGAACACTGAATGAATCTTTAAGAACTGCTGCTCAAAACTGAGGTTGTCATTCTGTACTAACACAAAGTAATCGTCAACAAATCTAAAAATGCGGCACACACCGAGCCCTTCCAAACGATCTTGCAGTGTTTTGTCACGCAAGGCCAAAAACATGATATGTACATATGTGCAAGGGGATATGTACATTCAGAAAGACGGGATATGTATTGGTTCGTGCCTAGCCCCGGTTCTTAGCGATATGTTTTTGGCCTTGCGTGACAAAACACTGCAAGATCGTTTGGAAGGGCTCGGTGTGTGCCGCATTTTTAGATTTGTTGACGATTACTTTGTGTTAGTACAGAATGACAACCTCAGTTTTGAGCAGCAGTTCTTAAAGATTCATTCAGTGTTCACAGAGTGTCTTAAACCACTGGTTTTAACACATGAAACCCCAGTTACTGATTCTATCTGGTTCTTAGATCTCGCCCTTCATTTCACTCCGTCCCATGTGTGTTGGTCGTACGAGCCTCGAGCAAAAAAACCCATCCTGTCATATGCATCAGCTCATTCGAAACTTGTAAAAAGGGCCATTATTCATTCTGTGTTTAATAATGTTTTAAAGAAGTGTTGCCAGCATAGTATGGAACTAAGCTTTGCGAAACAAGTTGATCGCCTTACGGTGGCTGGTTATCCGTCCGATGTACTAGTGTCAGTGGCAGAAAAGCAGCTAAAAAACCTGAGACCTCGCCACACTAGCGAACCGGTTAGGCAAAGGGAGAAAAGAAAGGTTGTTGTTTTGCCTTATCTCCATCAGGTGTCGCACAACCTCCGAAAAATTGGAAGTAGGGCAGGCGTTGACGTAGTATTTTCAGCGCCGGAAAAGCTTTCCAGCTTGTGCAAAAAAGTTAACTGCACGACTAACGAAACGCGCAGGTGTAAAGTTAAACACGGGGATCAATTTGTACCATGTAAAGAAGGTGTGGTGTATTCACTGCCCATGTCCTGTGGGAAAAAATACATCGGGCAGACTGGCCGCTGTCTCAACAAAAGGCTAAAAGAGCACAGTGACAATGTCGCACGTGTGGCTACCACAGGCCACGTAGCCAAACATTGCAGGGACTGCAGCGCAGAAGATGACAGCAACGATAAATGTAAACCGATGTATAGGCAATGCAGTGTCATAGGGAAACACCGAGACACATTAACAAGAGAAATAATAGAAGCTGCTATGATTATAAGACTGCAGGACGAGTGCATAAGCGCACCATCAGTGGCATTGTCCCAGAAAGAGATGAAGTATCTTGATTGTGAAATCTGACACGTGCCGGATAACCGCCGTTACTGTACCCTTGCGCGTGCCTACAGCTAGTCTTGTATGTTTGTTTTCCTGTTCTGATCGCCCGGTGGTATAAAAACCCTGCTGGTCTCGAATAAATCTTAGTTGACAGTCAGCGCTGTTGTGTCCCCTTCTTGTTCTGTGCCGTCTTTGCGCTGTAATAATGAACCGTTTTCTAGTCGAGCGTCTTTTTTTCAGTCATGCACAAAGTCTTCAGCTGGTCCACCACTGGCTGCTAGCCTACGAGACCATATTAAGTGTTGAATTTTTTACCAGACAAAGAAGACGCATAACCAAAAAGAGAAGTACACAGAACAAGGGCAGGACATTCAACCGAAAATTTTATTCAAACCAGACCACTCCATGCTGTACCCATGCATGCGCCAAGGCAGCACTGGAACTAGACATCATTAAAAAACAAATTCCTTAGCTAGGAGAGGAAGAGATGGGGAAGTAATACACGCATCGCCGTGTTTTGCTATACGGAAGGCCTCCTATATTTCACGTGCCTTGCTTGTTTTTTTTTCATTTCCAACGATGGAAACTTCAGGAAAGCGTGGGGAACATTTCATTCATCTGCTACAAAGAAATGCAAGATTACCGTCCTCTCCAGCGCTAACCTCACCTCGGTGCTTATAGAGCCGCTCGTTGATGCAGTCGCCCGTTTGTCCTACGTTAATTTACCGCACATCAGTGGAATCTTATAGATTAGAGCCGTTTCACATTTTACAAAGATATTTTTATATTTTGTAGTGCAGCCTTTTTTCTCCCAGGTGTAGTCCTAGCGCAGAGACTCGAAAGTTTAGCTGGAGCCGGAAAACCAAATTAACTCCTTGGCACCTGGCAACATATTTTATGTTGTTCAACACTTGGTGCAAATAGGGCACAATTTGGATTCTCTTCCTGTTAACATCAGGACCTTTATTTTATTTCCTGGCGTCCTCATTCATCTCCTTTAATAATGCTTCCGCTACCGCTCTTGTCATTCCCAACGGAAAGCCCGCATCTGACAAACATTTGGCCTGCGTTGGGGCACTGAGTGACACGGTGTGGCAGCAGCTTTTTTCAGAGCATTTTGAAAGCAGGCCTTAGCAATACCCATCTTAACTAGCTTCGAGTGGTTATAATCATAAAGCAAGAATCCTTTTTTTTTGTCCAAGGTGAGTATATCCAGCACACAAGGCTTTCTCCTGAAAAAGTTGGTAACAAGTCAAGAAACCGAATACAGTTGTGCGTCACTAGTTCATGAGTAAATTTTAAATAGAACGATGGAAGCCTAAAACTTCTGCGATTTTTTGTTTGCCTTGTGGTAGCTGTCATTTAGTCCATAGTTTAAAGTAACTAAAAAGTCGTCATTGTACGTGACAATTCGCACAATATGCGTGCTGTCGAAACAGCTGAAAGCGAACAGTGAAACATCGCTAAAATATGTTGGAATGCACTGGGGCAACACATGAGCCTGTGCAAGTTCCTTTCTTTTGGACATAAAAACCCTCATTAAATTCAACAAGAGTCGAAGTAAAGTATATTGCAAGGATTCCAAAAACTTTCGTTTTTGATTCCTCATCAAGTTTGAAAGGCCAATTCACTTGCTTCTTTAATAAGTTCTCTTACCGCATGGAACAGTTTGTCGTGAAGGAACCAAGAAAATAGTTCCGCTATGTCCACTGAAAAGGCTGTCTTTGCCCCTACAAGTTCCTGTTGGAGCACTTCAATGAGAGCAGCAGAGTTCCTAATACCGAATGTGTCTTCTGGGATAAGGCTGGCGTTGAAGGTAGAGTGCCACTACCTGTTGCCACGAGCCTTCTTCATTAACAATGTCCCTCAATGGCACCGCAGGCTTGTGCGTCTCTGCCGAGAAGGAGACCTTCAAGGAACTGTCCAAGCACTTGTTCATGAAATTTCACAGGTGGTCTAGACTCAGTTCTTCAAGTAGCCAGAATGTTGCGGACCTGGCTTTCGTGTTGGCTAAGACGCACTAGCGTTCCCGTTGAGGGTCATTGTTACGGAAAAGGCTCGTGGCAAAAGGTGGTGGGACACTATTTTCCATGCCTTTAAGATGGCCTAATCTCAGAAGACCCATTCGGTATTATGAACTTTGCTGTTCTCATCGAAGTACTCGCACAAGACCTTGTAGGAGCAAAGACAGCGCTTTAAGTTAACACAGAGGAACCTTTCTACTCGATTCCTCATGACAAACTGTTCCATGTAGGGAGAGAACTCAATGAAGATGGTTTATTGGGGTTTAACGTCCCAAAGTGACTCAGGCTATGAGGGACGCCGTAGTGATGGGCTCCGGACATTTCGATCACTTGGGGTTCTTTAACGTGCACTGACACCGCACAGTACACAAGCTTCTAGAATTTTGTCTCCATCAAAATTCAGCCGCCTCAGCGGGGATCGAACCCGCGTCTTTCAGGCGAGCAGCCGAGCACTGGAACCACTGAGCCACCGCGGCGGGGGAGAACTGAATGAAAAGTGAGCTGAATTCACCTTTAAAACGCGGTACGGAATCAAAAGTGAGAGTTTTGCGGAGCTCCTTGCCATGTACCTTATTTCGACTCTTGTTGAGTTTTACTGAAGGCTGTGAAGCTGATATAGTGCTGGGAACCGAAACGTGGTTGCACCCTGATATCGACAATAGCGAACTTTGCTTGTCTCGTAACTTCTCTGTGTTTAGGAAAGACAGGTGTACCTCACGTGGTGGTGGAATTTTAAATGCCGTGAAAACTATTTTCCAAGCCACCTTGCTAGACAGCCCATCATGTATTGAAATCTTGTGGATTGCATTTTGACAGCGTGATTTTGTTACTTGCATCATCGGTGCTTGCTACCGTCCGCCGGATTCACCTGCTGAGTTCCTTAGGGACCTCAATGAATCATTGAGTTTTATACACGACAAATATCCGACCTCAGAAACAATCCTTGCCGGCGATTTCAACTACCCAGGTACAAATTGGCGGACGTACACATCTGAAGGCACTGCAAGGAAAAGTGAATGTAAAGAATTCCTTTGTTTGATTTCCCAGTTCAGTTTGTCACAGATTGTTTCTGCTCCGACACGTGGCGACTCGGTCCTAGGTCTTGTATTGACAACGCAACCTGAACAAATGACTGTGAATGTTTTGGAATGTGTCAGTGATCACAATGCTCTTCACTGCGAATACACATTAGAAAAAAAAGAAGCCGGAAATTCCTAGGAAAACTATTTACAATTACGCACGGGCGAATGTTGAGGGATTGGTTAGTGAACTGTCATTGTTCAGTGAGCAGTTCCTGGAATCAATATCAAGCCGCTGTCCAAATGACAACTGGAATATTCTAAGCGCTAAACTGAAAAAATTAAAAGAAAGACACATTCCAAAAATCACGCTCACAACGTCATCACAGAGTGTATGGTTCACTTCCAACGTCAAACGATGCATCAGGAAAAAAGAGCGCCTTTACACTAAGGCAAAACGTCCGACATCTGAGGATGATTGGAATAAATACCGTGCGCAGTCGAGAATATGCCAAGCAGAAATTAAGAAAGCCAAAGATAAATTTTTTAATCATGACATATCAACTTTGCTTAAAACCAATACTCAAAAGTTTTGGAAAGTAGTCAATCCTAAGCCTCCTTCATCTAGTCTGATAACAATAGTAAAAGACGGTGATTTTATTCAGCCGTTTGAGGTTGCCACCGAATTCAAGCTATTTTTTAGCTCGGTGTTTACTAACGAAACACCACTTCCCACAGGTTTTAATGCTGTGAGTATAAACGCGGTCATGAATGACATCCTAATTACGCACGAAGGCATTGAGCAAGCTATTGATCGTTTGCCGAGTAATTCAGCCCCCGGACCCGATGACATATGCCCAAAACTGCTCAAGTTAACGAAATCAGTGATAGCTTCCATACTCGTCCCAATTTTTCAGCAGTCCATTGATACAGGAATTGTGCCCGATGCTTGGAAAATCGCACGCATTATACCTATATTTAAATCTGGAGATTCTTCTGGCCTTTCAAATTACAGGCCCATCTCATTAATAAGCATACCATGCAAAATTCTGGAACATATCATATCATCAACAATAATGAACTACCTCAGTCAGCAGAACTTTTTTTTTTGTCAACCAACATGGATTCTTGCATGGCCGTTCCTACGAGTCAGAGTTATTTGAGCTCGTGGCCGACCTGCATGACGCTGTACATCATTTAATGAGGATTGATGCCATATTCATTGATTTTGCAAAAGCGTTCGACAAAGTTGCTCATAATCGTCTTATATTTAAACTTAGAAATCTTAACATAAACAGCAATGTCTTGAACTGGATTGTTAACTTTTTAACTAACAGACAGCAGTTCGTGTCTGCCAATGAATTTTGCTCCGCACTAACCCATGTAAAGTGTGGTGTGCCCCAAGGCTCGGTGCTCGGGCCGATCCTCTTCCTTATTTACATCAACGACATAAGCAGCAACCTCACTTCTACAATTAGGCTATTTGCGGACTAATGTGTTATTTACAGAAAGATTACTGACCCTCATGACACTAATGCTTTGCAATCAGATCTTGATGAAATAGCTAAGTGGTGCGAACAATGGCATATGGAAATAAACGTTTCGAAAACGAAACTTGTAACATTTACGACGGCTAGAGTCACTGAACCCATCTTTTATTCTATCGGTAACATGGCCATTGAAAAAGTTCCTGCAATCAAATACCTAGGTGTCTACATTTCTTCTGATTTAACATGACACCAACACATTGAATATATAACCACTAAAGCATACAAAACCCTGGGTTTCATTAGGCGTAGCTTGTACTTTGCAAATCAGGCGACCAAACTTTTAGCATACACAACTTTAGTCAGATCACAACTAGAATATGCCGCTTTCATCTGGAACCCACATCAAGCTTATCTTGCGGATAAACTGGAATCACTTCAAAATAAGGCTGCTAGGTTTATCACAAGGAAATACGCGCGCTACTCCAGCATCACAGATATTAAATCATCTCTAAATTTATGCTCTCTCGGAAAGCGAACACTTGTCACCCTGCTATGTCACTTTCACAAGATCTATCACAATCACTCGCCATTCACATATTCTCCTATCAAACCAGCACATCGCATTTTCCCCCGATTAGACCACTGCTTCAAAGTGCAACCCTAGATAGCTCACAATGAACTTATGCGTCATTCGCCATTGTTCCTTGCCATCTATCACTGGAATAAACTACCTGCAGAAATCATTTCCGAAAACAATTACGACGCATTTCTTAACAAACTGAAGAGCTTACTCTTTGCTGGCGCTAATGGAATATTATCAGAAGTGTATTCTTTTTTAGATTGTCTTGAACAATGTGGTCCACGTGTGTGCGTGTTTTCAAATACTTTATTTATCCTGTTGTCTTTCCTATTTATCTGAGCACATGTTTGTTTATGCTTTGTGATATTTTTCACTGTGTTATGTAATACGATTGCTTTGTTTTTCTTTAACCCCCTATGTAATGCCTGTAAAGGACCTTTAAGGTATGTGAATAAAAAAAAAAGAGTTTTTACATCGTAAACAAACGGATTTCATAAGCTCATGTGTTGCCGTAGTGTTTCCAGCATAACTTTAGCACTTTGACCGTTCGCTTTCGAGCTGTTTAGCCGACTCGCACGTTGTGCGAATTGGCAGGTACAATGACTACTTTTTAGTGATTTTAAACTCTAGACCAAATGACAGTTACCATAAGGCACATGAAAAAATCGTGGACGTCTTTAGGCTCTCCTCATTATGTTTAAAATTTACTCGAAGTAGTCACACACAACTGCACTCTATTCCTTGACTTCTTACCAACATTTTCAGAAGAAAGCCTTGTGTGCTGGATGTACTCACCCAGGACAAAAAAGGGACTCTTACTTTTTGATTCTAACGACTAGAAGCTAGTTAAGAGGGGTATTACTAAAGCCTCCTTTAAAATGCTGTGAAAAAAGCTGCTGCCACACCGTGTCACTCCGTGTCACTCAACGCAGGCGAAATGTTTGTCAGATGCGGGCTTTCCGTTGGGAATGACAAGAGCGGTATCGGAAGCATTATTAAAGGAGATGAATGACGACGCCAAGAAGGAAAAGAGAGGTCCTGATGACTACGGCAAGAGAATCAAAGTTGTGCCTTATTTGCACAATAGAGTTAATGTGGTTTTTCGGCTCCAGTCAAACTTTCGAATCTATGCGCTAGGACTACACCAGGAAGAAAAAACAACGCTGGACTGCTAAACATAAAAATATGTTGTAAAATGTGAAACACCTTCAATCTTTATTATTCCAATGACTTGCAGTAAATGCTACATGGCGCAAACGGATGAGTAACCCGTAAGTTGCATGAAATTTATGAGGCCTTCCAGATAGCGAAACATAGTGATGCTTGTATCAGTTCCCCATCTCTTGCTATCACATCTAAGGAATTTTGTTTTTTTAATGATGTTGTCTAGTTACCGGTCCTGGCTTAGTGCATGCTTGAGTATATTACTGAGTGGTCTGTCTTCAATAAATTTTTCACTTCCTAATCTAGCCAATGTCCTGTGTGGTTCTCTCTTGTGCATGCGTCTTCTTTGGCTGGTAGAAAATTCTTCAGCATGCCATAGAAAGAGGTCCACCATTTTAGCCCTGCTTCATATTAAGTGGCTCCACGACACTCAGTTTGCACAGGTTGCCAGTACGAACATCTGTGCTCGCTGAGTGTTGCTTGTGAACAGCTCGCACGATGTTCATGTTCACCGGTATAAACACGCTGTCATCAGAAGTACAAAAGCGTGTCCAAAGTGTATTGCAATTTTATTACAAAGAAAGGACCGGACTACTTACGTTCAGCAGCAATGATTGCAGTTTCAATTTCGTCTTTGGACCCAACCAACAGTTCAGTCAGGCCTACTATGATGGGCTGGCCATCCTAAGGGAACAACAGCAGACATTAAGAAGTATGTCAGAATGGTATACAGTACAGTGAAGACAAGGCCAATGCATGGAAGAGCTTGAACTTCACGCCAACATAGTCAGATTTCTATCAGGTAATACGTACTATGCTTTCCACTAAACCTGGATTATTGTAAGCTACTTACTTTACATATAATTCCACAATCACAGCATTGCACCGGGTGCCTATCAAGCCGCGAGTAATCGCTTTCAGCCCAGAATAACCTCCAGAGCCTTCCTTGTAAATGAACAGATATCAGCAAATGCCAACTTTAAAAGTGCAAATGCTCCGAAATTTCTGTATGCAAGGCTAGCACTTCTACCTAAGAAAGGCGCACTACAACTCCGAGACAAAATTTAAGCGTCCATGTTGATAGCATGACAGATTGATGCCGCATATTTTCTAGACTAGCCTCATGTGCTTCCGACTAGATAAAATTGTGACCAACTATACTTTGCAATTCCGAGATTGCAGCATAATGAGCGTGGGCTGATACCTGTAATTGTCTCACAGTGAAGCAGCTTTCAATACAATGTGCCTTTAGGCATAAAAAGTAAAATCTCTCAAGAAAAAAAAAACTAAATAGTGCACATAAGAAAAGAAACGAATAAAGAGCAAAAAATTCAGGGGGGCGCTTTGTTGACCTAAAGTGCGGTGAGGTGAAAGCCTTCAGCGCGGTGTTGCTGCTTGTGTCACTGATCTGTGGTTAAGATGTTAACGTCGCCTCTAAGAGTAGAACGCGACAGCATCTTCCAACGCTGCCAGGGAGTCCACAGAACGGCATCACCCGTTCTGCTCTACGCCTTGCTCATCGGTAAATTGGTTTTTGAGGAAAGGAAATTTAGCTGTCTCGCATATCTCGGTGGACAGCTGAACCTCGCCGTAAGGAAAGGGGGCAAGATGGGAGTGAAAGAAGACACCGTATTAGCTAGACGCGCCTTTGTCCATTCAAAACCGTGGAGCTGGCATGGCGGAGTCGCTAGCGTGCTCGTCTCGCACTCCGGAGACCCTGATTCGATTCCCCAACTCGACCAATTTCCTACTCGGTTTTATTTATTTATTTTACTTGGAACATCCCTATACTATTCCTTTAATTGTTGCATGGTTACTAGCCAAAGTACAATTGGCCCCGTTTGAAATTCGCGCACTCTGACGTCACTACCATTTCGACCCATTGAAAAGCGTGACATTTCTGACTCCTGCTTACAGCGATGAAGCGATGAAGCATCTGCCAAGGTGTACACAACAATCAGTTGATTGAGTATTCACAGAATGCAACTACTTAAAGATAGTAACCAAGTGACTGATATATAAGCCCACTGTCTTGGGTACAGGATCATTTTGTGGTTGCTGTGGTCAAAGATATCCAGAGCCCTTCCCTACGGCATCCCTCATAGCCATAGTTGCTTTAGGGCGTTGAACTCTAATAAATAACTGTGGGGTTGCTGAAAAGATGAGAGCATTTATTTTGACAGATAGAAAAACAACACTTTACAGCATGAAAGCTTGGCTATCTTGGCATATAGCCAAATGAACCATTATCTCAAGCTTAGCGCGGCTCACATATCAACTGACTAAAGTTCATACACCACAACAAAGCTTGCCTAGCCTAAAAATGATACAGGCCAGCGAGTACCAACTTGTGAAATACACAGAAACGTAGTCACCGAGTCAATACATAAAGCAGAGCTCTACAACATATAAAAAAGTTACTGACTGCGTTATCTCTGATCTTGAGGCTTTTTTCACACGTTGGATTTAGAAGATCCTTTATGTCTTCATTGAAGAGCTCGATGTAAGATATCCGAACCCGATACGAGTGCTCCTGGTCCTGCGTATGGAAATAAGCGAAGGGCTGACCGAGAATCATCAACACACTCTCTGACAGTGGGCACAAATAAAACCACGAGTGCACAACTAACACATAAAGCACACCATATGTATGACGAATACACTGTTTAAGTCATGTAAGATAAGTGGTCAGCCTTACTATGTATAACAAGAGCCAGTAACTTAGTAGGCTAATTTCACATCTCTGCTGTGGTAAACCATAGATGATATAAAGGTATCATGATGTTCTGCAGGTTGCTAGTTTTCTTTGAAGCAGGAAGCGGCAAACTCGTTGAGGATTGCATGGGGGTGCCTGTAGCTTAGCATTTTCATAGGATGATGCAAACGGGTTAGCTCAATGTTTTAGTGAAAGAAGCCGAAAAGGACACAATATTGAGGAGTTGAACTGTCGTTCACTAGTGCTATAGCTTTGGCCTCTGTAAATTTTTAATACACTGCCAGGCCAGAATAATGCATAGAAGATTTTCCACACTGATCTAATAGTGTTTAAAAACCTTATTCAATGGCTTGAAATTTCATGCTTTGATACCATTCTGAAATTTTGGAATTAATGAACCTGAAATCTTGCAAAATCCCTGGAATGAGTTTCACAAACTGGCTCTGACTTCTTTTGCAACCAGCCATCAACAAAACCGGTTTCTATTTCTCACCAGCCAAGTGCACATGACCTTTTCTGCCGGCTGGTTTTAATGCCGGCAGCATGTGGAAGCCAGCCTTCATGAAGTATTTCATTCACTTGTCTGCAGTAATCATGTGAAAAAGTGTCGCGAAGGGACGAAGCAAAAAACGTCAAGAGGAGCTTGTGCAGCAAAGTGTGCTGTGCAGTGTAACTTACTGACTCGCCCCTAAGTCGTCAGGCCTAGAAAGATTCCATGAAAACAAGCTACCCTTTAGCAGGCCATGAATATGTTAAGAAAAAGATACCTACGTCGGTGCACTCCTGCGTTCGACATGCTATGATGGCAACTACAAAGTCGCAATCCGAGAACCACTAATAAATGTTTAGGCAAAGTGAGAATAATGTGAACGAAGATAACGTTTCGTTAGCTATATTCCAGTTGAGTCCAAGTGTGATTTCCAACAGAACCATATATCTGTAAATTCAATGTTATTAGTGGAAATTTGGAAAATTAAGTCCACACAAAGGTCAATCCATTTACACCAAGCTGTGATGTCTAGAAAATGGTGAAAAGACATTCTGCCACATCTGTGCATGCTGACTTCAAAAAACAAGCATTCAAAACCACTTCAAAAATCTCTCTGCGAGAATACCTTTGCTCAAAAAGTCCTGCAGCACTTTCACAAAGCTACGAAATGTCGGGTGTATATACCCTATTTACTCGTGTAAGGACCACGCCCTTCCCCTTTAACTTTGTTGTTGTTTGCTTGTTGTTGTATGGTTGCTGTAATTCTACCCACTGAAGCAGGCTGATTTAAATGTTGCAGAGATCTATAACTTAAGTATCATTGTTTACATTGCCGTGGTTTCGTACGTCACGTGGCCTAAAAATCAACTTCTCCTCATAGACATCGTTCGGTTGATGAAATCGAAATTGAGACAGCATGACAGAAGAAATAAAATTTTTATATTATTTTGCAGTTGTAGGCAAAAATCACTTGGTTATCGATGCAGTCGTCTTATGCATCGTTTGAAAGAAGACAACACGCAATACAATAAGCTATATAGTGTCCTTTAAAGGGGCCACTAATGATGTCTTCGGCTTACGGCACTAGTGGAGTTTTCTATGCACTCCTCCGGTAGCCCACGATCGGCTGGGACAAGCACGACACGTGTGTGGGACACCGCGCAACCGCGGAGACCGGCGGTGGAGCAAGTGGAGCGCGGTGCAATCCCGTCGTGTAGCGCACGCTAGAAGTCGTCGCGGGAAGACGACGCTCATGACGCAGGACATTTCGCTATACAGTGGCCGTTAGGAAGTATCGATGAAGACACTGTAGCAGCTTTAAAGGGAGTATGCAATGAATTCAAAGTCATTTGTAAATGTTTTCAATACATATAAATGATTCTAAGAAGCATTCACACCAAGTATCAGTCATAGGAACTGAGCCGGCAATTAATTATTAATGTTTAAAAACGACGTTGTTTAAAATTCGCGGGCCTATTGGTCTCTTTTGAAGCTAAAATCGGGAAGATAGACGTCACTAGTCTCGTGACGTTGGCAGGCCACCACACGCTGTCATTCGCTGGAGCCACGGCACCCGGGCACACTTCCGGTAGCCGTGAAAATCGTCTGCTCGAGCCGCCGCGCGACCCCCTCGGGCTAGCGCGAGCCAGGGCATTGCCTTCACGCATGTTTTCAATTTACCTCTGCCGCCTCTTTCTGTCGGGAGTTCGGGTATCTATAGTTCGGGAGCCACTCGCAGTGCCTTTGTCGCGGTGACAAGCAAAGCAATCCCCACGCGCGCCGCAATCCAGGAAGGCGAAGGGAGACCGGTGAGACGCTGCCGACGCTGTTGCTGGGGTGCTGGGTGCGACAACCGAAGTCGCAAGCCGGACGTCAGCGAATGACGTAATCATGGGCAGTGCACAGTCCCAGAGCTGTTTTCTTTGTTTTTTCCTGGTGCTGCGCGTGTACGAGGTGAGGGGGGAGAGGAGGAGCGTAATTTTAATCATCTATATCTTCGTTGTTATTGATGCTAGCTCAACAATTCTTCCGCTGGTGTGACGAGTTATGGAATGCCTATCTCTCCTCTGCTTTACGTAACCTCAATTAATTTACTGCATAGCTCCTTTAAAGTATTTATTCGCTCTAAACTTACGCAAACACCGGCCGGCGAGCCATGTGCCTCGCCCTCGTGAAAAAATGAAAGGTATGCAAATATTTTTAGTCCTGCATTAGCTTATGCAGCCAACGGCAGATGCCGTTCATCCAGCATGCCTGCACTTTACAACATCTTACTTTTTCTCAACGTGTGCACAGGTTGAAGGATATAAATAAAGCGGCAATGTGGGGCGCTAAGTTTGGCTTAAAAATCGCTTCAGATATTTCCTGAAGTTGTGCTAGCTGAAGCTGTAAAGCGTATTAATGCTGTGGTGTTGTTTGACAAGCCTGCATAACCACAATCGCATTATTTCACATGCATGTTCGTGGGTCTCACGTTTCCCACCATTTCCATAAGGGAGCTTACAAGCACGGTGCTCAGCGCTGTTACTGAAAAGATCGTTGCTAATAGCGCAAAATTCTGACCGCGGCCGTTATCGTCGGCCGCTCGTAAGAATGGCCTCTGAGATTTCGAGTGTCTCGGAGGCCACGGTGAAGAGAGGGCAGAAAGAGCAATGGCACTCTGCAAGTGTTTCGAACGTTCGGTTTCGCAGCCGAAGACAAGCTGAGGACGCCTAGCTCCAGTTTCTGTTCTTTTTAAAAACATATTCATAGTCGTTTTGTTGGTGTTTGTCTGGCAGCAAAGGATTATATATTGCTGAGAAAATGTAATTTAAAAATTTTTCCGATCCAGGATTCGCACTCGGAAAGTCTACAGCAAAAAGGACTCCGTGATCCATGTCTTGAACTGAACGGCAACGTAGCCTGTGATCCGTGCCTAAAGGAGCTGTCGGCATATGCAGTTTAACTAATTGCGAAATTGGCTGATGACGACAAATCTTATACTTTTGAGTAACACTTGTTGTTGGGCTAGTTGGTAGGACATGCTTCTGAACGAACCAGCGCAAAAAACACAACGGACAAGAAAAAGGGGGAACACGACAGACAGGAGCTCTGACGGACATCAGCGCTCCTGTCCGTCGTGCTCCGGCTTTTTCTTGTCCGTTGTGTTTTTTGCGCTGGTTCGTTCAGAAGCAAATCTTATACTTCATATTCCAGCCTCTTCTAGATTAAAAAACTCAGTTTTCAGCTTAAGTAGCATCTTTATTGTTAGAATGGGGTAATCTATCGACACAGGCCAACATCAATTTATCGTCTGCATCCCTTCAACTGTATAACTTTATATATGATCGACGTATTCAACCTGCCGCCGAAAATTCAAGGTTGCAGTCCTGGACAAGTTGCGGCATCTAGTTTGCTTCTATAACAAAATCTCTTGAAAAAGAAAAAGAAAAGAAACCATTTTCTAACGCGATGAGACTGCGTGAAAAATAAACCATTGAACAGCCAATCCAAAGATGGGCGATTTTGGCGCCTGTTGCATTGCGTGCTCCCGGAAGACCATAAGCTTCACTGAAAACATTTTTTTGAGCACTAGTGGTGAGTTGGACAGCCACGTCGAATGGCCTCATTTCAGTTCTGATTCCATGACTTCATCTGTGAGGCTGATGGCATCAGCGTGTGCTCGCACGTTTTGTTTTGCTGTTCACGTGGTATTTTATGCAGGTCACTTGATTTGTGAATGATGAGAGCCATTTTATTTGGTGCTTTTGGGGTCTTTGCAACGTACTACCCAGATATTTTGCTAATTATGCCATCAGATGTTTCATTATGATGATGTCAACGAAGGCCAGGTCCTCTTTGTACGAACCGAAAAGTAAAAAAAAATGAAGAGGTAAAAAATAAATAATAAAAGTAGAAACTCCAAGCTCTGTTATAAAAAACAACAGCAGAACTCGGAACGAGGGTAATGTACAGCTCATTCGGAACGAGTGTAATGTACAGCTCATCCCACATCTACCTCCAATTCATGTCTTCACGAGACTGCTTTCCCAAGTGGCACAGCATTCGTATTGCGTAACTAGAATGGCCACGGAAAGCGCAGTGTATTATGTACTGGTCAATGTTTGGGGACTCCCCAAGGTGATTAAATTTTTTATTAAGGGAGCAAATTGCTCAACTGGCAAGCACTCAAGCACATCCATACGGCTACACAAAAGAGCTACACAGCTTCCACAGAAATATCTAGTAAAAAAAAATTCATCCTTGTCCGGAGTTAAAACTCGAGACTACCGCTGACTGGAGCACAAGCTCCACCAATTCAGGTAACCGGAACAGCTACAGCTTTCTTTTGTAGCCCTATGGCTGCGCTCGTGTGGATGTCAATGAGTAACCACTCCAATTATTACAAATCTACTCCACCTTGGGGGATTTCCCTAAACATTTGACCAACACTGTTCCCACTTCGAGTTATTGATCAATTCGTTCCCGCCCTACAATATGGTAGCCGTCCCGGTTAGCTCAATTTGTAGAGCAACTGCTCGTGTGAAGGTGTGGTCTCGGGTTCGAACCCTAGACCAGGACAAAGTTTCTGTGGAAGCTGCATAGCTTTCCTTTGTTGTTGTCATATGGCAGTGCTTGGGGCGATGCCAATTATTAAATTGCTCCCTTGTTAGTGCATCATATACGTAGCTGAAAATAGCAAGAACGGTAGCTCGATCCCGCGTTCTTAGCTACCATTCCTGTAGCTAACGTTTTGTATATTGTAACGTTGTAGCAGCATTTTGTGTGTTTAAATTTTTTCGTAATAAATTGCAGGCTCAGCGCTACAACTTATTTTTTTTGCTTGAATTCGTTTTTTTTGTTACAGCTCATTTACACAATAAAGTTACAAATGTTTTGTACACAGAACGTTGCTGTTTTGTTAATTCGGAAGGAAAATGAACAAGCTATAGTTTGATGTATTAGAATGCGCAGTGCAT
This sequence comes from Amblyomma mixtum, assembly GCF_055824585.1. Lineage (NCBI taxonomy): Eukaryota > Metazoa > Arthropoda > Arachnida > Ixodida > Ixodidae > Amblyomma > Amblyomma mixtum. The sequence goes on along the minus strand of NC_143014.1, from coordinate 419,061,069 downwards.
TTGTCACTTCTTGACCAAACACTTTTTATTTTAAAACACTTAAAATCTCAATTTTTCGCTGCCAGAAAAAAGCTAGCTCTCTCCTTTCTCTACCACAATTCACTGTGGTTCCTGCTATTGACAAGCTTGTTCATGGCACTTTGAGGCAGCCATCCAATAGCCCTTCGGAGCCCATGCTCACCAATGGTTAGAACAAAGAAAGGCACGGATTTTAAAAGGCCGCGGTAAAAGATAAACTGTCTTTGAACAGATGCACTAGAGGAGTGGATCAAGATTTAGCTGAGACAGTTGCAACAATACAGTCCACAGTTTGGCTAAATTTATCTAGCAACTTGTGAAACATTTAAGGACCCTTTTCAGCCTCAATGAAATAAGTATGATAGTTACATGCAGCAAACTAAGGTTGGGAAAGTCGGAAGCTTACTGAAAACACTGCTGACTAAGTGTGAACTCATCATCATCACCATTCATGCAACACACACGCAAGCGCTATCCGAGGACGGTCTGCTGCCATTACACATTCCAACACAGTGAAAAACATTTTTGAACAGATCTCACATTTTCGATGATCCTATAAACCGCGTCGATGGCCTGCGGGACAAGGCCTGGCTCTCTCGCACATCCCGTCATCGTGTATGTCTTGCCAGAAGACGTTTGTCCGTATGCCATTACAGTACCTGCACATAGCATTGTGTTACACTCGAAATTCAAACACATCTCACAGACAGTGCCGCCGATATCAAACAATTTAATGCAGTGAAACAATGAAGCCACAGCAAAGTTTCAGCAGGAGCCCCAGAATTTCACCCACAAAAAATATGAGCAGCACAGCCTCTGCAGAAGCAATGAGAATCAACAGTTGCTTAAAATTCACTGAAGCTATTCGTATGGAAATATATTTTATGGTTAAACTGAAAAAGCACAAAAACAGAAGTAGGATAAAGTTAAAAATTAGTTGAAGGTGAAAATAATACGCTTCTGCGAGCTTCTGTCCATGGAGAAAAGATACGTTTCATCTATCTAGAACAGCTGGCCCATGCGTCGATAGAGAGAAAACAGAAAAACAAAGGAGTGGCCTCTAGGGGCACCATGAGCAGTACTAAGATCAGGTACATAGAGAAACTGTGATCCCACGAGTGCAAATATTTCACTTTTACCACAAAAGAAAGCCAGAAAATGACATTATAGTGAAAGACATTAGCAATGCTTTTCGAGAATACCGGTAACTTCTCTTGATCAAGTGAATTTCTCTGTAGCCACGGTTGTTTCGTTATGTGAAACATCTGAATAGGTAACTGCTGTCAGTGTAAAAGCAGAATAGGGAGCAGGTGCTGCAGACGTGAGAAGCCATTCAGTTCGCCTGCAGGAGACAGGCATGCACAGCAACTTCACAAGTGCAGGCCAAGCACAAGCGCTTGGAGTTGTTCCCACCATATCCGAGCGCCGAAACCACCGAGTAATCCCAGGGAAGCTTCACAGAATGAACAGTACTAACCTAGAGTGACTTGATCTGAACATTAGTATGAAGGCACTTCACGGTAAACAACACACTAACACCATCTCTTTATGAACAAAATAACGAAAGGTTGTCCAATTGGCAGGCCATGCAGTTTTCTCTGTTAATTTTCGCAGACAGCTGAAAGTTTTCCACGTGATAAGAGTTATCTAAAAAGTTGCACAGGGATGTAAAGATGTAAATGGGAAAGGAATTCAGAAGCTTATAAATTTGTCAGCAAAGCAGGCGTCTATTCAAACAGAAAAAGCAATGGTAGTTATCCTGAATGCGAAACTGTATCGTGCAATCCTTTGTTTCTATTAATATTTACCATTAGTGTCCCTTTAATTTGTTTGCACCAATCTGCTCAATGGTATGATCCACAACTCTTGGCCTCTGATGAGAAGCTACTATATATGCACACCCTACCCACGTTTTCTGCAGCTTCAACACTTGTAAACAATGTCCTTGAAAAAACATAGTGATACCGAGAAGTCTGCAATCCTATGGAGTCTGTAACCTTCCAAAATGGTTATTTTTTATTTTTCAGTGAACATAATCTGGCCTGCCTCCAATATGAAAGCTGGAATAGTATTTATTTTATCAGGACTGTACCAGTGTCACTTTATTGTGGGCGGCTTGATGTTTGGTTGGCACCGAAATTATAATTATTTGGGCCTACCTGCCCACCACTGCACTCTCCTTAAGTTTGAAGGGGAGGAGCGACAAACATGGCCACCCCGCGTGCAAAAGATGAGGATCGACTGCTGACAGGCGATAGGGGCCAGGCCTGATTAGCCGCTGACCGGAGGCATGAGGCGTTGGCAAGTTCCTTATCAAACACCTTTTTACTTGGGCAAAGAACCACAAAAAAAGTTGCAAAACAAAGCCCAACGAAATAGCAGTAATACACAGGTGCGACGCGAATAACAAACACAGAATGAGAAACCAAACAACTATTAAAGGGAAGAGCAAAACATCAGGGCGAGAACTATACAACAACGTTAAAGATCAAAGCAAAAATATGCAACCGAATAGGACGACAAAGAACGACAGGACAAAAAAAGAGAGTACAAGCGAGTGGGGAGAAACGGTAGCTTAGCTGCGGGATGGCAAGGTCCCGTCGCTGGGAGCGTCGGGCTGCGGAGGCGCGTGGGGCTGATGGGGTGATGCGGATAGGGGCGAACTTGGGCCACGCGCCTTCTGGCCGCCGTCGCCGCGCTCTACTCGTCAGACGCCCGCCTAGGCTGGCTTGCCAACCACTTCCCTGGCTGAACTCATACGCGTTCGCACGCATTGAAATCTCTAAGCCAACTCCCCGGCTCGCGGTTTTCCCGCCACCGTGTTCTCGTGATGATCAAACAAAAAAATAAAAACGAATCATCAAGGTCCAGTGCACCAGCGATTCGCACATAGTCAAAAGGGGGAAAAAACACGAAGAAACAGAGAAGGGAACCTGGAGGAAGCTACGGTCCTAAAGAGGAGCGAGGTTAACTTCCGAAGGTCGGGAAGGGTGCCGGGGCATTCCGTCGCCAGCCCCCCCTTCCAACCCCCCGTTTCTACAACGTGCAAGCGCTCGGTACCCGGCGATAATCCTGAGAGGGGGCGGAGTAGCCTTGACCCTCCAGTGTCGCGAGCGGTCAACTGTCGACGCGGGGTGCAAAATCGTCGCCGCCGCATTGCTACCTTTTCTGAAAAACTGAGGCGCCTTGCCTATCTCTACTGCAAAAGAAAAAGAAACGCAAGGCATGCACAAAATTTGTGCCACAACCCCCGCGGAAAGAATGTTATTCTTAATGCCGCCAAGGCAATAACAACAACAATAACATTACCACAAGGCACACAAATACGTGCACGCAAAAACGCGGCTTGCACCATCGAGCTCTGCACATCTCACGCAGTCACGTCCCAGTCACTGCACACTATTCCACAAGGCACTTTCCAAAAAAACGATTCAGCACTGCACACAACATACACACATCTTGCGTTGCTGAACATTCCAAACCACCAAAAGTCCACAATATATAAAGCCAAAGAAAAGGAATGACACCTAGACGAAAATGAGTTTCGGAGCTCGTGATCGCCTAGGCTACGATGAGTGCAATGAGGGACGGACTGTTGTCTTCCTTTAGTACGGCACTGAGTGGTACATTGCAAAACCTCTTGGTGCAGAACTTTCCACACAAATTTTCCTTTCCCTACATCGACTGTGCGGCACTTGGCTCGAGAGGTCGCTCGAGCGACGCATGCAAAACTTTCACGCCTTTTTTCTGCCGGCTCTATAACCGACGCGTCCGAAAAATGGTTACTAACTCGGCTCACATAACCGTCCAGCCTCTTAACTTCAGGCGTCCGCGAGCTCTCCTCTACTCGGATCGCTCCGTCGAGCTTGGCCTTTCTCTCTTCAACACCACGAAGGCCGGGGCATTCCACAGCTCGCTGCACAATCAGCCACTCGGGAGCCGCGACATCACCGGGATCTTCTCGTTTCCCAAAAGTCTGCCCCATTGTCCCATCCTCCTGTTAAGGCGACACTGTTGCCTCCCCTGTGTCGTCTGAGACTGGTACCCGCGCTCGGCTGAACAGCTCTTTCAGCGTATTCGTTTCAGGCGTTTCCGAGCTCCCCTCTACTCCGACTGCAAAGCCGTGCTCTCCGAGTCGTCCCTTGGCGATACTAATGTCCTTCCCTTGGAAAGTGAGCTCCCTATGCTCGGGAGGTGTCGGTAAACGCACATGATCTGCTGCCGATGCCATTTCTTCCTCCTCCCTGCGGTCGCCTTGCTGGTAATCCCGTTCGCCACCCGCAAGCACCTTCCGTGCTATCTCACGTCTTTCTTCACTTTTAAAAGCCACGACAAGACCTGCGCCTCTGGTAGGCCTGCTTCGCGACCGGGGAGCCGAAATTTCTTTTTGCATCTCGAGCTCCTTGAGCGCCGAGCCCGCTTGTCTAGTTCGTCCACATGACGACGGCGCTCATCGGCCTCGCGACGACGCTCATCCTCCTCGCGACGACACTCGAGTTGCGCTATCCGCTCGACGCACACAAATTGGCGAAGGGCTGCACCCTCGAGACCTAACTGCTATCCGCGCCCGATGAGGTTCTCTATGTCCACCATCGCGCCGACTCTTCGCGGCTTTCAATGGGACCCATACGTCAAGTCTGCTTTAAACCTACGCCTCCCGCTAAGGGCGAATCGTGGCCAGCAAGCCCTACCGCGGACGCCAGTTTGTCACGATATTGTGGGCGGCTTGATGTTTGGTTGGCGCCGAAATTATAATTGATCGGGCAACCCTGCCCACCACTGCACTCTCCGTAAAGGCCGGGATACATGCGACGTTTTTTTCGACGACATTGGCGCGCCAGAAAACGTCGCGGCGGCGCTTCGCTCGGCTGGAGATACAAGGAGCTTAGAAGCGGCGGCGCGCCGGCGCGTATCCCTCTACGCGAAAGCAAATGTGATCAACAAGTGGCAAACGCCACTGTGCAAGGAGGTCTGTGAGAACAGCGACGCTGACTATTCTGTTAAAATCAGGAAAGTTTCACTTCGACACCATTGTAGAAATTTTAGCCCGGGCGCTTAAGTATCTATAAAGATTTGCGTGCTCTAATCCATGCCGTCGCATACCTTCGTACGCCCGCTCAGCTGCGGACACCAGCGGCTGCGGCACATTCGCTTCAGGGAGGGAGCGCAGGCATTCCGATCCAAGATTCAGCCGTGTTTTCCAAAAAAAGCGACATTTCAAGTCCGATGAAGCGTTTATTTTCACGACAATAACATTTCCGTGCCAAAAACACTGCGTACGTCGACGGCCATGGCGGCCATGTTGGCGGCGGCAGGCAGAGAACCGGAAGAGCTGGCTTTCTGCCTGCTATTGGCTCGCTTCAGCCGCCACTTCCGGTCTCACCGGACGCCGCGCGTCAAAATCTAGCCGGTCCTGATCGGCGGCGCCGGGCGTTTTTCTCGACGCCGGGCGTCAAATGTGCGCCGTCGGGCGAAAATCGCCGACTCGCCGCGGTAAAAACGCTCCACGTATTCCGGCCTTAAGTTTGGAAGGGGCGGAGCGACAAACTTTTCCACCCCGCGTGCAAAAGATGATGTTCTACTGCTGGCCGCCGATAGGGGCCACGCCTGATTAGCCCTTGAATGAAGGCATGAGGTGTAGGCAAGTTTCTTATCAAACATCTTTATACTTGGGCAAAGAACGACAACCAAAAGTGGCAAAACAAAGCCCAACAATATAGCGGCAATACACAGGCATGACACGAATGACAAACACGGAATGAGAAAGAAAACAGCGATTAACAGAAAGAGCAAAACATCCACCAGTACCACAAACGGGGCTCAAATAATGGGCCACGCACGTCTGCCCATGGGGGCCCGACGTGGGATATGTGCGCAAGATCAATGCAGAAATGTACAAAAGAATGTAAGAATATAAAAAGAATGTAAAGAAAACGTGTGATTCGAAATAAAAGTGGCAGTGTTGTATTTACTCGAATCTAGGCCAGCCTTGATTATATGTAGATGCCCAAAAGTTGAGGCCCACATCAAAAACTTTTTGCTCGAATGCAAGCCGGCCAAAAAAATACAATTGAGAATGACACAGGGCACCATACAAACTGCATTTATTTCCACGAAACTGCGCGAACTCGTTTCCGTTAACCACTTTATCACTGTCCTCTTCGTACACTCCACAACTTTCTGTGCCATGAGGTGCACTGGAAATGCTGAAAGTGAGCGAGTGCGCCACCATACTTTCTCAGATGTCATCGCAGGCTACACCAATCCAGCCAGCTTCAACTCCTAACAGCGCACACTTGGTGCGGCCTGTTAGAGTTAGCTCGTGCATTTTACTGGTCACTTTGAATACCTTGCTCTCTTGGCAGCTCTCTTGTTTTAACCTGTAGCGCTTCTGTGGTCCCTGGAAGTTCCACTGACCTCAACAATTTCCCAAACTCTGCCAGTGTCTATTCCACTTCAGAATGGCGGCCTTTCTTTGGGTATATCAAGACCCTCCTTTTTGAGGCGCAAGCAAGAAGTTCATCGCGCTGTTCCCTCCAATGGTGCCCATTCTTTTCGTCCACGCTCAAGTTCCCTGCGGCTTGCAGGTTTGAAGACTCCTCTGCAGCGAGCACACCTTTTCATTTGAAGGTGGCACTATAATGACACCATCTGCATGGCGTCACGATGTCAGTGACAAACCATGTGTAAAAAACATGCACTCCTCAGGAACATGCCCATGCCAGCACGCGTAGAGAAAACAAGGCCAAAATAGCACCCAGTGCTCGTATGTGCTTTTATCGCTATCGGCTATGGATATGTAGGGTGATGGGGGTTGTGTTAAGGTTTTATGGAACATGCACAACTAAGGCCGTCATGCGCCAGGGTCAGAGTGTAGCAAAAGTTTTCTGCAGAATTTAATAGAAACGTAAAAAATCATTGGTGGTGTAGACGCCCTAAAACATTCGTTTGTGCTACATAGCACGGACATAGCCAGGGGGGGTGTTTCGGTGTCTCAACATCCCTCAAAATTTTCTGAGCGCTCCCTTCTCCCCCCCCCCCCCCCCCCTCTTGGACGATTTTGCACGGTCAGAGAAGTGAATAGACCATTTTGAGTAATGCTCAGCTTGTGTAGGAACTCAAGTTTTATGCATTGCCGCGGATATAATGCAATAGCGTTCTTTCTCCTCGCGTTAAAGCTCCGCCTTGAATTTTAAACAGCGCCCCTTATTTTTGTATTTCAATAATTATTCAGGAATGTTCTGATGCATATGCGTTTTCTGCTTATGCTCGAAAAGGTTGATGTTCATAGTCGTGGCTCTATAATAGAAGCGGGTGATATTGCAGAAAAGAGTCACTCTATGCCATTGCACGACGTATGACCCGCGTCTTAAATGTAGGCACAGTTCACCAAATTCAACATACCTTTTCGCATCAGCCCACTTTTTCATCCTCTCGTTGTTCTCAAATGAACATAAACTATCGCGAAAAAGTGCTTTTCTTTAAGCGACTCTGCGGCCGGATGCAGGTTCACATGCATGGGGCAGAAGTTTTGACAAATGCAATTCGTTCGCAGTGGCTGACTGTTGCCGAGCAGAAGCTTTTCTATTGTTGTATGTTACGTTAACATATTGTAAATTGCTGCGATTTTTCGTGGGAGTATTTTTTTTGAATGAGTGTTCTTTATGAATCAAGTCCTCACAGTCTGGTGTGGATTCGAATTTTTATGTAGATATTACAGTGAACAAAACAACTGAGACTTAGGCTTTATTAGAGCAGAAAAATGACGAGGATATTGTTTGGACGTGGGCTTTCTTTTACTTTTTAGGTGCGGCGTATAACACCCCCGAAAAATATTTCTGCCTACGCCTCTGCTACCTAGTGATGACAAAGGAAAGATATTTTAGATTGCGGGTGGTAAAAGCCTAAAGAGGGTCGGGTCACCTCAGTGACCACCTCTGGCTGGGCAAGGATATTCAGGCTTCCGACAAACCAAGTAAAAAACTTCGCCTCCTTCTCAGGAATGAGAAAGTGGCTAGGTGTATCAAAATTGATTGGAAGCAGTGGGTGAGAACTTCCAGTTTTAAGAAAACCTGCTTCTCCTAAAAAGCTAAAAACACAAGATATGTACAAAATTGCATTTTCACCTGAGAGAAGTGTTGGATGAAAAATGAATAAATTCACTATAAAACTGAGTAAAGTAGTTTTGTGGTCTTTATCCAATTTTACGCAAGAGAATGAAATATTATAAAGTGCAAGTTCATCTACATATCTCTCTCAAAAGCCGCCGCGGTGGCTCATTGGTTATGGTGCTCGGCTGCAGACCCGAAAGAGCGGGTTCGATCCCGGCCGCGGCGGTTGAATTTCTTTGGAGGAGAAATTCTAGAGGCCCGTGTACTGTGCGATGTCAGTGCACATTGAAGAACCCCAGGTGGTCGAAATTTCCGGAGCCCTTCACTACGGCGTCTCTCATAGCCTGAGTCGCTTTGGGACGTTAAACCCTAGAAACCAAACCAAACCATATCCTTCTCAAAGAGGCTTGTGTTGTTTTGTTAGCTGGAAGATGTGTAAGGTGTGTGGGCAGCCTATTCGGAGATAGCAGAGAATAACTTCCTTGAAACATTCCCGGTGCACACGACTTCCGTTCACGAAAAACTCACTTTACCAAAATTAATATTTACTGCGTTGCTCCCAACAGACTGCCATTTTTTTCTGCGTTATCTCGTACTAAATTCATGTAGTCTGTAAAGGGTATATTTACTCTTTTTGTAATTTTATTGCCAACAGCTTGAGCAGCGCACAAAGCTGGGCCCTCGTTGCCGTTAATGCCAACATGACTCGGGACCCAGCATAAAATTAGGAGTCACTTTGGCGACTAAAGTGGTGCAAGGCGAAAGCCTTAGTACAGCATTCTGTCACGAATGTGGTTGTGAATGATGATTCAAGTGCTGCCAGCGAATGACGCGTCCATTGGCTGTCTGCGTGTGTTACTGATGTCTGGTTAACATGTTAAGCTTCGCCTGTAAGAGTGGAACGCGACAGCGTCTTGCAACGCTGCCAGGGAGTCCACAGAACGCCATCGCCAATTCGGCTGTACGCCTTGCTGGACGGCAAATTTATTTTTTGAGGAAAGGAAATGTATCTATCTCGCATATCTGGGTGGACACCTGCACCTCGCCGTAAGGGAAAGGGGGAAGATGGGAGTGAACGAAGACGCCGTATTAGCTAGACGCGCCTTTGATCATTCCAAACCATTCAGCTGCCATTACGGAGTGGCTAGCGTGCTCGTATCGCACTCCGGAGACCCTGGTTCGATTCCCCAACTCGACCAATTTCGTTCTCGGTTTTATTGATTTATGCGGTCTAACTAGAAAGGTTAATTAGGCTATTTCATATTTATGTTATTGTATTTCTATCCATCGTGTTCTGTCATTCACCTGTCAATTGTTGGAACTGTCTAGGATGTTCGACACAACGTATATGAAACGTGGAACTGAGTGGGGAAGTGCGTGGTGGTGGAGCGGACGCGGTTTCGTACTTGTCTTTTTTTCAGCAGCGTCTTCTTCCGCGGACGCTGTTGTCGCTGCGGCGCGCGTCTTTCTTTTCTTTTCCTCTTTCTTCTGACCTCTTCATTCTCCTCTATCTTAATTAGGCTAATTGATTAATTAAGCAATTAACTAAACTCAGTCCAACTTAGTTGGAGCATCACTGTACGATCCCTTTGATTGGTTGCATGGTTACTAGCCAAAGTACAATTGGCCCCATTTGAAATTCGCGCACTGTGACGTCACGAGCACTTCGACCAATTGAAAAGCGTGACATTTTCTGTCGACAACTCCTGCTTACAACGATGAGGCATTAAAGGCTTCCGCCTTAAAATCATGTTTTTCCTTTCAGCCGTGGCCGTTATTAAACTGTGTATGACTTCACCAAGTAGCAGAGTGATTCAATTTCAAGAGTGAAGAGTTTAAGTACGCTTCGGGAGTCTGTAAATAGAATAAACGCGTGTAACGGCCGCACCCTGTTTTCCCGAAGGAAATATTTAAAGAGGAAAAAATGTTCTGTGTAAGGGCCGCACCCGAACTTTCCATGACCTACACAGGAATAGCCAGCTAAATGCATGCACCGTCGCCTCCAACTTTGAGCAACGGTACGCTTGATCGTGAAGGCCGCGCACGCGCGCAGGAACTTCTAGGGGCTGCCCACAGATGGCGCCCGGAGTGGTGTCAATTGCCACCACGCCCCCACCCCGTTTCAAAGGGGCGCTCCCATCCGTCCGTCCGTCCATCCATCCATCCATCCATCCATCCATCCATCCATCCATCCATCCATCCATCCATCCATCCATCCATCCATCCATCCATCCATCATAATCATCATCATCATCATCATCATCATCACCATCATCATCATCATCATCATCATCATCGTCGTCAACTTTTTCCTCCACAATGGCTCCCGCTATACATATCGGCATCAGTATCGCCAGCTCAAACTTTTTGTGGCTGTCAAAGGCACGAGAGTTGTGATAGCGTATTACCTCACCGTAGTTCTGGCTTTCGTGTGCTGCCGCCGAGCGTTGAAATGATGGGCAAGCACCTTAACAGCTACACGGCTGGGAGTTTGCTCTCAAACGCGGCAAAGTGCGGCGGGTAGAAAATTTGATGTGGCGAGAAGTGCGCCATACGATGGTGAAACCAGAAGGATGAATTGAAGAACACAAACTGCTAAAAGCGCTTCTAAAAGCACGCCGTGCAAGTGCCCAGAACTGGAAGAAAAGCTGCTCTGCTATGTGATGCAAATGGGAAGAGCGGGTAGGTGGGTGGTGGTGGTGAAAACATTTATTAAATCATAGGGAGAGGTGTTGGGGGTCGTGACCTGAAGGGTCACGCCCTTACAACCACTAGGTGGGATGCCTAGACAGGTACCCCATTGGCGTTTGCCGCTGCCCGGGCGCGCTGCGTTAAGGCCCTTTGGGCCTCGAGGGTGCAGCAACCGGACAGGGTCGCCTCCCAGTCCTCTCGGGTGGGGTTTGGGATAGGGGGTAGGGATGGGTTCTGCTGGCAGGCCCACACCATGTGGTAAGTGTCAGACACCTCCCCACAGTGTGAGCACCGCCCGTCGAATTGAGGATCGAAATGTTGCAGAGTTGCCGGGCACAACATCGTGTTGGTGAGCAGGCGCAGGAGTACCCGCTCGTTGACCTTCCCCAGCCCTTTGCACGGGGTGGGAAGAGTTTGGTGCGTGGATTTGTAATACTCGCATATTTCTTTAAAAGTATAAATCCGATTGAAATCAGTGTCCTGGTCGGCGTCGGGTCCTGTGGGAAATGCCCGGAGAGAGAGTGCGCGGGCGGCGGCGTCGGCTGCCTCATTTCCGTGGACGCCTTGGTGACCTGGAGCCCAAACGAGAGATCGGTGCGCGGGATCCGAGTCTCGGCTACAATTTTGGTAAATGCGATAAGCTAGGGGAGTAACCCACCCTTGCGTGACGTTACGGCAAGCCCCTCGCGAGTCGGTGATTATGTATTTGGAGGAGGTGTGAGAGGCTGCCAAAGCGATGGCAACCTCTTCTGCGTGAATTGCTTACTGGGCCTTGAAAGTAAGGGCGTCTACTGTTTTACCCTCGTGGACAACCGCGGCCGTGTACCATCCCCTGGGGTCCGGGCCGGACGCGTCCACGTAGAAGACTCCTGGTTTGCTCCGAAAATGGCGGTCCAAGGCTTCCGCCCGCGCCAGGCGCCTGCCATTATGATCCTCTTTGGACATATTGGTGGGGAGAGGCCGCACGTGGAGGGCGCGTCTCCAGTGTACGGGAAGGCGGCATCTCTCCTCTGTGAATTGAGTGTGCTGGATGTGAAGTCGGGCTAAAAGGTGGCGACCCGACCCTGTCTTTGTGAGACGAGTGTATTGGTTGTTGAGGTGGGCCTCCCGAAGCTCCCTAAAAGTGTTAACCATCCCCAGTGCCAAAAGGCGGCTGGTAGAGGTAGAGACCGGGAGGTCTCTACGCGGGTACGCGTTGACAGCGGACATGCTGCGCGACTTGTGGGATGAGCGTGCACCAGTGCACAGCACCAGCTCGAAGTCGGAATACTCCGCGAGTGACGACTAAACGTAGAATAAATGCCGCTGAATCCCACATTACTGTATTTACTTATTTTTTCCTTTTAATATGTTGCGTGTTTGGGCCACACCCCGAAAATTGGCACTCGAATTTGGAGAACAAAATTTGGCCCTTACACGCATTTATACGGTAATAATGTTTTTGAGGTTCTCGTTTAGTATTTTTCTTAAGACCACCCAAACGGTGTAAAGTTCTGCAGTGAAGATAGATGACCACAATGAAATTCTCACTGTTTCTTCCCAATTAACTCGTACCACTGCGCTTCCTACGTAATCATACGTTTTTGAACCATCAGTAAAAAAGTCCATAAAGATACTGTATTTTTTCCTAGAGTGCAAGAAATTCTAGTTTGATATATTGTTGTGGAGTTTGTTTTTACGGAACTATCACAGAGTGAAATCGCATATTGCAGGAAGATTGTAAGATGGAGGTAGTAGACCTCGTCTACTCGCAATGTCAAGTAACGTGTCCTGCTTTTTGGGATTCTTGGATATCTCTTCAAATCACAAGACCAGTCGCCTGGTAGCTTGAGGTTTGTGGGTGAATATTATTCTAAACGACATTTCGCTACAGCTGGTTAGCTGATGTGTTTTGGTAGAGATCTCCCATTACGAACAGATGCACAAGTTGGAGTAGTTCTTCTGATTTCAAGCAGGTATTCCTTTGTTTCTCCGTGCAGGCTGACTATCAGAGACGTCTTGTGTGCACCATACGAGAGGCGTAGGCCTGAGGTGTATACTGGATCCATTTTTTTAGGTATGACGGTCTTGCTGAAGAGCACACAATGCACTCATAATCTAAAGAGGAACGTACTAAAGAGCCATACATGTGCAGTAGACATGGCCTACCCGACCTGCAATGTTTGCTTGAGAGCACTTTTAATATATTTAGAGATCGGAAGGCTTTCCTTTTTGGTGTGTTCATGTACGGTAGGAGTGCAAGTTTTTTATTGAATGTAATGCCTGAAATTCATGTTCTTGTTTCATTAGTAGCATGGTTTCATTTACGTGTAGGGTGAGGTCACTCTGCATGCCTCTTTTAAGGGAGAAAACAACTTCCACGCTTTTGTGTGGGGAGATTTTAGACCCGTTCCTCTCTGCACAACTCGCTAGTCTGTTTAATGTGAGCTGTATCTGTCTCTCACAAGTTGATAGGCTGGAGGATGTGATGCTGTTTGAAGGTCGTAGACATAGAATGAATAGGTAAAGAACCAGAGAATTATTTTAGCCATAGAATTCATTTTTACGACAAAGAGTGCGGTACTAGAAATATACTCTTGCGGTATCCCATTTAACCGAACAAATTTCCTGGTATGTAGATGAGTGCGGTGAGGGGCTAGTTGGTAGACATGATGAGAACAAAGATTAACTGCGCAAAGATGGACTGGAGAAGAGAAGAAGAACCGCAAGGAGTTGGAGTTTCTTGGTTTCACGAGATGATTGTGGTTTTTGTCTTTGTGCTTGGTGCACATGCGCTTTATTGTTGATGTAAGGAGGCATTGGTGCAATAAACCAGTTGTTATTCTGCGCTTGTCCCGTTTCGTTCTTCTTCTCTCTTGTCCCGTCCTTTTTGCGCAGTTATTCTTTGCTCTCATAATTCCCGGCATGTGTTGAACGTGGACGTACATGAAAGGGATGGTCAGGTGATCTATCTTTCAAGCAGTTTAGCATCCTGCCGCGGATACCTAGGTCTGCTGGGTTGCGGAGAATCCCAAACCTCCAAATGGTATCGTACGCCTTCTTGATATCAAAGAAAACTGCTAGACAGTTTGTTTACGTATGAACGCTTCCCTTAATGTATTTTCAAGGTGGACAAGATCATCAGCAGTTGAGCATTCTTTTTTGAATGCACACTGGTGGACGTCAAGAAGCTCACGCGATTCGCAGATGAACGTGAACCTAATATTCAACACACTTTTGAAGGATTTGATGAGGAAATTTGTGAGTGCTTTGGGCCTGTAACTACCAGCAGAGGATGGTGGCTTTCTATGTTTCAGTGATGGCACAATAACTGCTTTTTCCAAGCCTCCGGCATCTTTCCTGATTTCAATCTTTTGTTTAAAATTGCAAAAGTGCCTCTACTTAGCTTTGGAGAGGTAGGCCAGTATTTCGCAGTGCATTTCATCAGAGTCGGGTTCTATCTGCTTACCGGCCGAAAGAACTTAACGGATTCTTGAGGTGTAATTAAGTTATTATACGGCTCCTTTGAGATGCCACTTTTTGGAAGTCTCTCTTTCAGCTGTGTTTCTTTATTTAAAAAATTACTTTGTATAGCGTGAAAAACTAAAAATTGCAGAGAAACGTTCCCCAAGTATGTCTGCCTATTCACGAATACTTGTGCACCTGGCGCTGTGAGGAAAGGGACTGGGAAGGAGAAGTCGCTGCCAATTAGATTATGAACTTGCTCCCACATTTTCTTTGATGTGACTGAACTGTTTATAGATAATATGTAGTTTTTCCATGAAGTTTTCTCAGTGCTCCGACCGCTGTGCCTTGCTTTGGCTCTCGCCTTTTTGCGATTTATAAGGTTTTCATGTGTGGGGTACCTACGGAAAATTCCACATGCTGTATTTCTTTTTTCCTCTTTTACATTCTTGTGACTACTAAACCTTATAATTTTTTCGCACCACTTCCGAAGATTGAAAAATAGACAGGCGTGTAGCTGCGAATTATACAGGTTGTGAACATTTTACGAAGTCATTAAGTTCGTCCTATCCGATCATCCGAAAGAATTTCCTCTAGGCTGTCTTTTTCAGAAAACAGTGCTTAGTCAGCCAGGTGTAACTTCGAACGGCGAAGTTTGATAATGTGAAGTGCTTACTGTGAGATGTGGCTCAATATTTATGGAACATATTGTAATAGTTTTAAAAGGAACAGTGCCTGCCACAGCTTCATATTTAGTCTGTAGTTTGATGTTGAAAGGTCCGGTTCTACTCTGAATGATAATAGCAGCACCGATATAAATTCGACCACAGCTGAGGGGAATCTTGCAGACAACCACGTAGCACATGAGATATACTTTTTCGAATGCCTCCTGGCCATTCGCAATGGGGCTGGTGTATTGGCCAATCTGGCAGATATTGAAACATTCGCTTGCAAGAGCATGCGCGTTTCTTGAGTAGGCCCGGAGGACCTTGGGACCTTGCCTGCCCGTTCACTGTCCCAATTGCAAACACTTCTATCCTAAACCGAACTGCACACAGATTATCGGAAGAAGAAAGGGGCAGTGGGAAAGAGAAACTGCCAAGGCTGTTGCCATCTTGAGGTCAGAGCCTGATAAATGTGTCAGTACGCCATCTGTGTCCCGCTAGGTTGTTTTTTTTTTTTTGGCTTTTGAGCAGGCGGTTGTGTCATCCTTCCTCGGCTCTTTCTCTTTCCACGTGCTGACTGCATTCGTCGTGGTTCCCATTGAATTGTTCTCTCATGCTTCATTTTTGTGAGTGTTTGCAGATTACACGCGCGAGTGATCCTTAAAAGCGCTGCTGTTCTTTAATAAATGTTCAGTTGTCAGTACAACTTTGTGTTGCTGCCTGCCCCTGTCTCGTCCTGGTTTGCGGTTTTCCTCCTCACGGTGTCCTATCAACTGGCCTACAACCACGTCTATCTAAATCTGCCAGACCACTGCCGAAACTCTAACCCAAAAAAGCCATGCCACCCATGTTCGAAAAAGTGCCATAGTGTTAAAAAAGCACCGGAATAAGCTGACACAATGAAATGGTTGAAGCTGCTAGAATTTTGAGGCTCCAGGATGAATGTGAATAAAAAAATAAAGGCCTTTCTTTCTGAATCTCTTTGACCTAGCCCTGGTTTCGCAAACGTGTTGCATGTCTTGACTTTTCGTTCAATTCCTTTTTTTTGACGCTTTGCTTTTATCCTTTATACGGGCTGCTGAATTTCATCTTTTGATATTTTCTATCTCCCTCTCTTTTTTACTGTACCTTATCTTCCACGTTTAGCCATGTTAATTGTTGGCTTCACTTTTGTTTCTCATCTGCATTTTTATTCCCCTTTTATCCTTTTAGCACACTTCTCTATTCTCGTTTGCTTACCCAATCCCCATTTTGTTTCCACTGCCTGCTTTCTCTTGCCATTTTGCCTTTTTTCACTATTCTTGATCTGTGTTTGCGCGTAGGGTTTTAGTTCTATGTTATCGGCCCAGTTCTTCAAAATTCTTATGGTCAAACTATTCCACTGTTTCACGTGTTGGCGGTCTTTCAAAAATGACTTGCTTATTTTTTTCTCACCTTGTTCTGGTTTTATCCTTCCCGGCTCTATCCTCTGGTTTTCTGTTCCTATTTTTTGTTGTTTTACCACTACTTGTCATATCACTGCTTGTTGCCACAAGTGCACAAAAACGCCGACGCTTGACGCCTGTATTTTGGGTATATATGCAGTGTTTTGGTGGTTCGGGCATAAAGTTGAAGTTCAGCACCAGTGCCGTCATCTTTTCTGTAACCTGTCTGTGTTTCTAACCACTGTCAACCGCAATGAATCAGCACCAACCAGCACAGCACCTTTTCCTATTCAAGCTCAATGCATACATACCAAAGCAATGCCATGCCAAAAACACTGTACTTACAGTAAAAGCTAGTTTTACTGAGCGAGTACCACAGGCCATTCGCAAATTCTCAGCCTGTTCCTGGTCGCTGGCACAAATCGCACGCAACTTGATGGCTTGCACGACTTCCACGCAACCTTCTGTCCCTTACAATAGAAAAAAAGAATAGGGGATGAGTGAGAGATATCAAATTTTATATGCTTGCATTGTTTCAATGGTTGAAGAAAAAAAGGAATTTTCTAGAGCACAATTATTCTTATTTCACACTAGCTTTCTGCAGGAAACGTCGTTTATCATCACCTTGTTAACACTTACTTACTGCATGGTCGCAGCATGACTGTGGCTAGTTCTATGGAGTCGAATGCTTGTTAGCTCTGAGCCCTTGGCCTTGCACCGGTTAATGCAGACAACCTCGGAAATGGCAATTACAGCTCCGAGCTTTGAGTAATAGATATTCAGAAGCTGGGTGGTTCTGGGATTTTTAGAAATATTGGCGGGATGACACAGCCAATGCACTCCGCTGCAGTTGCTTTCGCTCCGTTGCAAAAAACATGCATAGCAGAGACCCCTCCTTCATGTTGCAGTGTGAAAATAATCAGTTTAAAGCATGCACACTAAACGTGCACGCATCTTCGTACAGAGCTTCATAATTATGGGGATAATTATTCCAATTACATTACACGCAACTCGAGCAATAAGCATAGCACGGGAATTAAAATAACCAGTGAAACGGAGTGTTGAGCTAGTTGGTACATACTGCTGGGGAAAAAACTGCGCTCAGAAGAGGGACAACAAAAGAAGAAGACAACAGGAGCGGCGCAGCAATTTGTCAGATTTATTAAAAAAGATAGCTATGAAAAAATACGACAAATCGGCTACTCTCCAGTGGTTCCTCAGCTTTGTCCACCAGCAAACTAGACTTTTTTACATGCACACTTATATGCAGAAATTTGGTTTAAGCTGATGTTGACAAATCTTTGTGGACTGCAACAATCGGGAGAATCCAGGTTTTACCCGAAAACGAAGGGCCCTATACACTGCATCACAAGCCCGGATAGGTGCCCTTAAGACTACAGCCCCTTAAATAAGTCTCAAATTTGCCTGTCCTCTACAAGCTGCAGGATCCCTGTCAGCTACTAGTCGAATTTCACTATTCTGCCTTGCTAGCTCTCCCACAGCCCTTTTCAAACTCTTGGAATCTTGTTACTCTAGCACATTATCAGCTGCTGAAATTTTTTGAGCACTACACTTTCCAAGGATAAACTGCTGGATTTTGTACTTTAAACAGGTTTGTGTAGCCTGCAACTGGCTTGCAGCTTGACGAATATATGTAAATGTAACCTAGTGAATTTTCGATGCAACCGCTGCTGCCGGATATGAATTTGTGTAGTAGCACGATGGCCTTCATTTTTAGAATGGTGACGATTTCAACGTTTTGTGTCAAACATGAGCGTGAACAGAAGGCGTTTCATGTTGCGCGAAAAGAAAGGAATCGCATGCATGCTGGACTTTGGAAGAATGCCCTAAGGACATTTAAAAACGCTGCCATCTTTGCGTTATCGCTGCCAGGTAACAAAATCCATAAATATCCAAATACTTTGGTAGACAAAATCAAGCTGCCGTGCACTCATTTGAGCACAGCCGACTTTCCCTCAAGCGAAGGTACAGTAAATCAGTATCAGGATTAGACAAAAGTAAGTGCAGCGTATTTCAGGAAGTCAGTGCCTTATAGAGAGCCTTATGGAAACAGATGTTTATGAGCTTTGTAAACACATGAGCTCGCCCAATCTATTTACACATACAATTGACCAATTTGCCTTCTTTTCTATTTATGCAAATAACTTTGAAATGTGCCTTCAAAAGACATTTACCGATGTAGGTCACATCAGTTCTGCACGAGGTGGCACGTACCCCAAAAAGTCTCTATAGATGTTACAATAAGTAATGTCAGTGAGGTTGACTACGAATTTACTATCCAGGCCACAGCTCTTGGATCTAAGCTTCACCTATTTCTGCATAATACTATACTGCAGATACAACTAGCAAAGCAGTGGAGAGAGAGACGAAGTTTGCTAATGAAATGAAGAACAGAATATTTAGCTGGCATTTAAATCACTGACCTGCTCCCCAGCATGAGGAAGGAAATAAGAGAGGGGTGGACGAAGGGAAAGAGGTCCAGAAAATTGAAAATGTTTAGAAACTCAAATGTAAACAAATATCCGAAAATTGATGCAGCCATTTATTTTTTTTTATATGGTTTAATTCCACAAAGCAGCACACGCTATGCATGGCGCCGGAAGTAGAGAACTGGATAAATATTTAGGTGTGCCCACGTCGCACAGTACCTGGGCTCTAGCAATTAGTCTTCATTGAAATGGGACCACCATGACTGGAATCGAACCTGCATCTCTCGGGTCAGCAGTCGACCACCAAAACCACTCAGCCACGATGACGACTCCCATTTCGGGTGACATGCATCAATGTGGCAACTAACGGGGTCGACAAAGTTCACTTCAGAGAGAGTTTGCATTTGTGAGGATTTCGAGTTTGTCTAATCTACCGATGCCATATAATTAGACAGGCAAAAATTCATTACGAGCAATTGCTGCCAACGGCAGGGTAAGAGACCTAAAACACAAAGCATCATGTCTATAAAATGAAGGCAAGAAGAGCACAATTTCCTGCTGTCAGCAGCCACGCCACTACCCAAAAGGACAGCCAGCTTCTTAAAAAAATGTATGTCCAGCCTATGTTCATTTCTGATTTCCGCTCAGATTTTAATTCGCATTCATTGCTAACTAATGCAGTTCTCTCGCCATCTCTTATCATTAACCCCATGATTTTTCTCTCAGTGGTTCACAGCACTGTTCTCAATTTTAATCATTTTATACTCTACCTCAGCTTGCCCTACAGCTTTGCATAAGCAAAACACTTTAAAATTTCTCTTTTTGAGCCTACTGCAAGGCGCTGTTCGTAACTTCTGCGTGCATGCCTCAGGCAATAAACCCCTTTTTTATTCTCCCAACCATTTTTCTCGGATGCTCTACATCTTTGCATGACCTGGCCTCGATGTACTCTGTTACCACTTCCAGTACCTTATTGCACATTTTAAAATGCTGTTCTCTTTCCAAATTGTTGAGTATTTTTTTAGCTCTTATCATTTCCGCACTGAATATTTGTCCTCAATCATAAACGACAATTCCTCACCACTGATACTACGGCAATAACAACACGAAATCAAACGTAACTAAGCTGTTCTCAACAAGTCTTCCCATTTCCCAAACCAACCCACTGCTAGGTAAAGAGGGTCACCTCATCTAGCATCACCACATCTTGTTCACTGTGTGAGTTCTGAAAAGTAAGCAACCGTTGATTTCAGGTCACTGCAGCCAAAACTAAGAAGTAGCTGGCGCAATGAAATGTTAGTTCTAAGAACGTTTGCTTGCTTTTGTTACGCAAACCTAAGAGAACACAGGCTAAACCACGTGCTGTGTGATGTCAGTGCAGGTTAAAGATCCCCAGGTGGCCAAAATTATTCTAGAGCCCTCTGCTACAACACCCCTTCTTTTCTTCTTTAACTCCCTCCTTTATCCCTTCCCTTACATCATGGTTCAGGTGTCTACCAAGGTGTGAGACAGTTACTCTGTCACTTCCTTTCCTCAAAAACCTATTTTAAATTTTTCAAGGATAGCTTTAAGAACGTAGAGGTACAAACTGTGCAGTATTACCACATGCCATAGCAATAAACCAGCAATACATCTGTGCTGACAGCAGCTTGCCAAGTACGCTGCAAGGATGTTATGCCATAAAAAAATTGGTATCATCGTGCATTGTTACATTAGTGAATGAAATTTTAGTGTACATGCCAGAAATACCATTAAAGTATTGTTGTACAGCACAATGTTTTTAAAGGAATGAGGGAACATTTTGGCCCTTTTAGAGGACACATATGCATATCAGGCAACAGGTGTGTAATAGTCACTGCATCTGAAGCAGGCTGAACTCCTTTATATTAAATGCCGCCGCGGTGGCTCAGTGGCTATGGTGCTCGGCTGCTGTCCCAAAAGACGCGGGTTCGATCCCGGCCGCGGCGGCTGGAATTTCTTTGGAGGAGAAATTCTAGAGGCCCGTGTACTGTGCGATGTCAGTGCACGTTAAAGAACCCCAGGTGGTCGAAATTTCCGGAGCCCTTCACTACGGCGTCTCTCATAGCCTCAGTCGCTTTGGGACGTTAAACCCCATAAACCATAAACCATAAACCTTTATATTAAAGCACTGTGTGAAGAGCTACGTGAGCGGCTATATTTCGTACAAATTTACAGTTCATGTAATAATGAGCTGAGGTACTGCTGTAAAGTGCAAGTAGAGTTCTGCATGCATTTTTAAGCACGGCAGTGAGCCTTTGTTGATAATATTTTTATAAATAGGAAGATGAGGTACGCATCACAGAAAAAGATAACTACCATGAATGGCCTGGACGGATGGCACAGCCGAAGGCAGGAAGCACGCATGGCCCAGCAGATGCGGGCAGCTGGCAACTGCAAATAAATACATCCAAACCAACAGCTGTCAATGCCAGTGACAATGTCATAAATGACGAGAAAAAAAATTGTCTACTGCTCCAGAAACTAAAATAAGGTATTAATATAGGAACACAAAAAGCAATCGGGTAGCCCATGACAGAATAAATAAACAGATTGTGTGTGATCCACCCATATACATTATTTGAGTACATTTACATGACTGTGATAACCACATTGAAAGATAAGCTGGCTGGAATACCACTGTATTTTTGTGCATGATGAAGACACCACAGCTATTCGAATATAGCATGCTCAGTCTTTAGTTAATTACTGTCAGGGTCCCTTGCACCGGCGTGTAAGGTATTTTTAAATAGAATGTAGCAGCCAGTCGACCAGTTTACTTTGCATAAATGAGAAGAGAGGATGGAAAAGAAATGCATTCATTAGCTAGAAGCCCGATATCTCATGTCACAGCTTAGCATGATACGAAAATTGGTAGCGCATTTAACAAATCTGCATACAAAAAAAAAACTGAAAAAAATCTGCCTAGTTGCAATGAAAGTAGGGGCAAGAGAAAAAAATACCGATGAACACTGGTGACTGTGCTGCAGGGAGGTCTGTGGGTAGAGTCCCGTGCCTTAGAATATTTCCGAGCGCGGAGAATTGCCGGCAGCACAGCTGGTCGCAATCAACCAAGAATAAATAACAGAAAGTGAAAATGAATAACAAACCATCACCAATGGCGAACAACTTCAAACTATCTCCAATTGCGAACGACTTGAAAGCGGGCCGCAAAAAGCGAGGCATACAGCAAAAAGCTTGAAATCACAAATAAGTGTGCAGTTGTATTCCCAACAGTTCTCAGTGCTCTGAAGGAGAGGAAGCATCGATGCCTACAGTTAAGGGGAGACGCACGAACAAACTAATACTGTCAAATTCTGTTCCAATGGGGAAGCACGGATAAAAAGTTTTACAAATGAACAGACAAGAAGTATCCACCAGCTTTTCACATGCGATCATTGCCTCCGAAAAAATTTGTATGACGAATATTAAGGCATAAGCACTAATCCGATGAGTACCAACACCGAGCAAAATCGTCAGTTGTCTGTTCGCAGCTGGCCTAGCGCGTCAGTCGCACAGCACTGCCACTCATCATCATCTTCTAAATAGCACAAATTGATCCGATGGGCACCAGTCGCGACCAAAATCGTTCGTTGTCAGTTCCCTTGTCTGTTCTCAGCTGGCCTAGAGAGAGCACTCTGTCCCGCGGCACTCCTCGCTTATCGTCGTCTTCTACCTAGTAAAAATCCATGCTAGTCGAATGTAGTAGACATTGCACTTTTTCGCAGCGCGAGCAAGCGAACTCATAACTCTGTTGAAATATCTGGTGGCATTTTTATTTACCACGACCGCTGAATATTAAACGCAGACTTAGACTTTGAAGCAACGCTTGTCACGCAGGCTATACGCTCGTTCTTTTCTGGCAAGGCATTATAGCTGAGGCAACCGCACGCAGACTGCCTCCACTGCCATCCCTGTACAGCCGCATACTGATGACGCGTGTAAATACAAATCAGTAGCAGAGAAGCGTTGAGGGGGACTCACCGATCATGCGGTTGATTCAAGGTTAGTAAAACCGGGCAGTCTTCTCCATTCTCTTTCCGGATGACAAGATGTTGTAGCGCTGCCTTTCTTTATGGATTTACCCGTTAAAACACACCGATGTTGGCAGGGAGCAATTCTTGTCGTTTGCTTCCAAAACGCACTTCTGTTCTTCATACATGTCCGCCGCACGAGCAATCAAACAGCGCCATGAAGAAGCAAATAATACAAAACGTGACGCGTCATTCGCACTATCATGGCGTCGACGGCTGCAGTTTGCCCTTGATTTTGCGTCGTTGAAAAACTGCAACCTACCAATGCACTTTTTTTTTCTATTATTTCAGTTGTGTTCACAAAAAACTGTGTTTTTTTTTTCAGTTCATTTTTTTATTACTTGTGGATACCACAGAGCTTTTAGATACTTTTGCTGGCACGTCGTTTGTAGAAGCTGCGATCCTGTGATATTATCACCCATGGGCGCTATGCTGGAAGGCCCGAGTTTTCTGAAACTCGGAATTTTCCCGAGCTCTGGAGACGCCCTCAGATGAGTGAACTAATGGTAGCAAGACACAATACCACCCTCCTCACGCCTCCAACTTCACTGGGTTATCTGGATATATACCGTGCTTTATCATCACATCGGCGCCACCTCATGAGCTTCTTGGGCGGTCTACAAAGAACGGGTCACGTGAGCCAACCGCCGGTGCACTTTTCATTTGTGTGTCGCTCCACCAAGTGCATTGCGTGTGCAGTTAGACAAACGAGGTTTGTTGAATTTTATAATGCACTTAGTACACCTGTATAAGCATTTTAGAGTGTGCAAGATTTGAATTTAAAGCGCTTTAGAGTGATTCATGCATTATTAAATTTTGCTTTGTACCGCGAGGGAATGCCACCAACGCAACGATCCCGTCATCAGCTGACTGCCAATGGCGACGAGGTACACGTGCAACCATGGAGCGTGCACCGCTGTGAAGGCTACGGAAGTAATCCGCAAAATAAAATAAAGAGAGGTATATCGCTCCGCGCTGTTCTGTGGCCGTGTGGTCTAACGCGTCCCTGCGGAGAGTCGACAGGCAATCGGAGTGCGTTGGTTCAAATCCCGCATGGTGGAACTTTTTTTTTTCGCACATTTTTTTTTTCGTCGCAAGTTGAATTTCGCGTGACTTGAATGAGAAAACTCGTTTTGTTCAGAATCGCTTGAATATTATGCCGTGTTCTGAAATGAACTGCATTCATCTGTTCATTTGATGCATACCGCGTTAATGTGAGCTGTCCGAAATTCGTTGTCAATGAGCTCGCACTGGCTTTTGGTCAGCAGTGGCGGTTTTCTTCCCAATTCTGCTGCATTGTGACTATACTTTTTAGATGCAAGCGAGAGGTTTGTGCGAAAGATGACATTCTTTCGTCGGGTTTAATTAATTAGCACAGTGGTGAGTGCTCTGCAGTGGCCCGATTAACAAGTGGCCGTCTGCAACTTTCGAAAATTTCGCCGTTGCCGAGGAGACCACTTTCTTGTGGGCCTCTCTTAAGGTACCTGGCATGTTATGAATTGTTCTGTGCAACCGGTTAGCGGCTGATCCAGTTTTCGCCAAAAGAGTCTGGGACCGACTTTGGCACTGTGCTGTAGAATAGCCCAGAGGACTTGGCGAGAAAAATTATTTTTTACTGATCGCAAAGTTCAGAAGCAAGATGTCTGTTAATTTAGAATGCTGGTTGATCCTGCAGGAGCGCAGAAATTATGTTCTAGACTTCTTAATCGCCTATTTGCTGACTGTATATGGGTCCCATTCTTGTGCATATCTTTCGTTCTTGAGCAAAGCGCGTTTTCCGTTGTCATTGAAGAGAGTTCTATAACTTAGCTATTATATGCGGCAAAAGAGCAGTGTATATAAACTGATTGGTCAAATTATTTTTACGCACACCACCTCGATATGGCCTGTTTTCCCGTGTTAAGTGTTAAATTTTGAACATAGTGTTGATTCACACAGTGACAGAAAATAGTACTGCCTCAAGAGTCAGCTTGGCTCGATTTCCCTGCTCTCCTAGAAGAGCCAGAGCTGCTTAGGCAGGATTTTCATGCAGCCAGGTAAAAAGAGTTCCAAGCTGTTGGAGCGTCAAGTAAGAATGCAGAAAAAGTTGTACAATGCTAGGAAAAAATATTTTGAAAGAGCAAACAATAAATGAGACGGGAAAATAAAGAATGCTGACCCCGCAGTGTTTGCAAGAAATGGTTTTTTTTTGGAAACAGCCAGTGGCACGGATCACAGTGCATACATATTAAAGGACACGTGCAGTGGTTGTACACCAACACCCAATCAGTCAAGTGCTCCAAAAATGAAAACAAAAAAATGTGGAGCCATTGAACAACACTGTTTGATAAAACGAAAACCTGACCTATGTACTAACAAAGACATGACTCGAAACAAATTCACACTCAACTGAGCAAGAGCCAGCTTGAAATCAATCACACTTCCGAAAAATTAAGGACAAAACATACAGTACTGGTTACCTCAACACTGGCACCGCGTAACATGTCAAAACGACCAGAGATTGACAGTAATGCAAGACAACACCAAACCAGGAATCCCTTTTCAGGACATGAAGATGAGACACCCATACATACCATTCGCAACCCTCACACGCAAAATGAGAACAATGCCTAGGGGTTTGTGAATGGTCCAACTTTTTGGATAGCATAATTGAATAAATTTCTGTTCAGTTATCGAACGAATCAAACAGTATATGTTCAAAATTATTTTAAATGAATCCAATTTGCTCTCAAATTTTCGGATCTTTTCGAATAATGGACACAACGCTTGAATATGCTCCACTGTATTTTTCTGCAATTAATCTTCCAAAAAACTGCACACACTGACGACGTGTACCAGTATACGTATCCTAATTGGAAAAGTACTATTTGCAGGCTCTTACAAATTCTACTTCTATACAGACACTATTAACACGACCACCTCACCACCCACACTACAAGGTACTGCCCGATACAATTTGATGCAATGAATTACAATGATGCAATGATTTGATGGAAATGTTAAATTTTTTACGGCAATGTTACAATTAACTCGGTAGACTGATCAACACACACACCTACATGCACACATATTTCACATTTCCACCCACACACGCACAAAGGTGATCACAGCAAGCCGATGAGTCCTCTCTCTTTACTCGGTAGCATGTGTATTACACATCAATTCCAAATCAGACAAGTTCCTCGATGCCACTTAAATCCTCATCACTGGAATCAGTGCTCGACTCATCATAGGAGGAGTTGCACAAGTCAGAAAATCTGAAGACAACCTGTTCAATTTCAGCGTCAACAATCATATCACGTTGCCATGCTTAAGCCTCAACTTGCTTGCTCCACATGAACATAACAGTTTTGCCAGTTTTCCTGGCTTACAGACGCCAGTGCTTCCGGCAAGAGCTTTTCCACTTCAGCCAAAGTGAAACATTTATTGCGACTATGAATATTGTATAAGAATGCAATCTGCCAAGTGACACAAATGCTACCGTTTAAAAACACATTAAAATGCATGCATGAAATAGCTGGAAAAATCCATGCACTTATTACATCCGCAAACATGAGGTAAAACAAAAAATTATCTACACTGTGTGTAAAACTGTTCAGTTACTGATAAACAGAAGCGGTTTTTGAGGTTCAATGCCCCAAAGCAACTCAAGCGATGAGGCATGCCATGGTGAAGGGTGCCAATAACTTCGACCATATGGAGTTCCTTAACATCCACTGACACTGCACAGTACACGGACCACTATCACTGATAAATGGGAGAACATTCCATTAACCATAACACCCATGAAAACAAAAACAGAGCATTCTTACAACCAGAACTTTTTGCTGGGCTAGTTGGTTCACTGTGACATGAGTGACATTGTTTCAGCGCTCTTTCCTGTCCCTTCTTCGTTTCGCCTTCGGGCTTCTTTCGCGCTGTTTTCACTCATGTCATTCTTACAACCATTGTGTTCAATTCATAATGTGCCTTCCTCGTGAAATAGTTGGCCTTCACCATGTCAGGGCTGGACTTCGAAGGGGCCTTTACGCCAATGTAGGTCCCATGGACGCATCCCACGACGTCTGTGATGCCGCGCAGAAGGAAACGCTCCTTAACATACGCACGCTCGGCCGCAGTCGTGGGCAAAGCGAGACACCGCTTCTGCACAGCCGCGTCGATAAGCGCGTCAGAGACGTCCCTCACACAGCGGCTCACAGTGTTTTGGTGGCGTCCAACAAAACGGTCGGCGGCGACGCTCCCCTGGAAGCTCCTGGTCGCGAAGAACCGGAGGGCGCAGAGGACTTCCTCTTCGACCGAAAGCGAATGGGGCCCGGTACGCACTCTCCGCAGGCGTGGGTCGTCGCCTAACTCTTTACACAACTATCGTACCGATGTTTTTGAGAGGCGAAAATGTCGCCGGAATTCGTCGTCGGCCATGGCAGTAAACGGGTCCAGCCGGCCGTACTGACATTTGCCGTCAGAGGAAGCGATGACCCAGGCTGCTGCTGCCGCCATGACAGTCCCGAGATGAATTCGGGGCACTTCACCGTTCACGAGTTTAGCTCCGAGTTCACCTGTCAATCAAAACCATTGGTCACGCCCCCGGTGTGCCGTACATAAATTATAGGCGTACGCGCTATGGGTGGGCCACTCCCAACATCCTTGCCGGCTACAGGTATGCTGCGCGGCTGTGCTGATTGCTGACAGACATCGACGATGTTGACCATGGAAATATAACAGGCAAAACGGACATCATCGCTGATTAATCTAAGCGCCTCTGCGAAGGACACGCATTGTGGCGACAGCCACGGATTTCTTCGCTCGCATACCAAGATTGCACAACACTATAGCCTGTTGCAACCACGTAAGACACAGCACAACGCTGACGGCGCGTCATACCTGCTTGCAAGGCGTCAAACACGGAGCACGGCGACGAAACGGTGCTTGGAGCACGTCCTACTCCAACAACGTCGCATCACAGGTGTTTGGCTTGGCCGTCCTTTCATCGCTGATAAAGTTCAGCATCAATGTGTCAAACACATCCGGGATGGACAAACGGTCGCTGCTCCAAACCCAGTGCAATAAAGAGTTGGTAATTTCCAGCACGCAAGCACTGCGTTCTTCACAACCGTAACACCTTTCTCTGTTATAAGTCCGATTCCATTATCACAAACAGGATCCCTCATCTGCCCGAACGATATTATTGCGATGTCACTGCGGTATACAACGGCGATCGACGTTAGTGACAAAACCAGTCCGCAAAACCTTGAAGTGCGCGACGTAAACAAATACTACGCAGATAGGCGCGCCACCACCTTCACAGCTTTTAGTCAGCGTCTGATGAGATAAAATGAGTTGTGTGACTTGGTAGCACGCTGTTCGCATCCGCAGTGCACTAAAGAGGCGTCACACGCAACAGGCATACGTAATGAATCATTGAATGCAGCCTAACACCAATTTTTTTTTCTCACACCGCATCACAGCCGCTCACACGGCCAATTTCTACGCTGAGATTCGCCAAGAGCGCACTAAAAGCAATGGTTGGCCATAGCGGGGTGCGGCAGCGGCCGTAGCAGCGGAGAACTCCACCTGATGTCACTGCAGAGAGCAGCAGTGACGCGGGGGTGCAGTGCAGTTCAGTTTTTTGCTTTTGTGTATTATGCAAGCCAGAAGATGCATGACTGTTATATTTTGATATACGACACAATAAAATATATGATCGCCATGGCCGAAAAATAAGACAGATTCAGCGTGTAGTAGTTGCCCAGTCTTTCCAGTCGAAGGCAGCGCTACCGGCGGCGTGTCAGCGCAGGAGCTCTGTCGTTTTCGGCACGGTGGGCTGCCGCTCTAGTTCGTATGCAAGCATGTGCAAGCCACGCTGCAAGCAATGGCCTCACTATCGCCACTAGCGGCAGAAAGTGTCAAATCTTTGTTAATTTCCTAAAGCTATGCTTTTGAACAACGCTTCATTGGATTCAGATTTTAAAATACATTTGGAAATGAACAAATGTTCACAGTATTATCTGTTGCCTTTTAACGTATTCGAGAGAAGAGAAAGGGTTGATACAAGAGTGCACCTAGTGCGCACTGTTCGTCTTCGGAAATGGAGAGAAAGATAGAACCTGGAAGAGAAGACACACCTTTGACGAGACCGAAAAGGCGTGTCAAACAGCTAGCGGCGAGTGCGCAGATAAATAGCAGAAAAGTCATTATTTCGCGATTGCTGATATGGCGCTGATAACTTCAGGTAGCGCTGCGGCCTGGTATTGCGGGTGTATTGTGTTTGAAGAGTGAAACAGGCGCGCAGGGTGCGCTTGTATCGCCTTTACGTGGCTTTATCTCTACATTTTATTGTCCGCTGCCTGCGCACGTTCCGCGCTATCTTCGTTCATTGACTGCCGTCATCGCAAACTCGGATGAAACTCGGGCGAGCGCCAAACTCGGGCCTTCCGGCATAGCGCCCCAGACTTAGGGTGATCATGTCACCCAGACGGCGGTGCAGACGACGCTGTCGACGGAATGCAATTTCCTTTGATGCCATCTAAAATCATATAATTTCGACAAAACGGGCGAAGAAGTACACCGTATCTCAAGCTGGTGCATATCAAGGATATGTTGGACGCGAGCGGTAGGACGGTGAGCAGCTGCGATGCATTATTTTCCGCGACACTGGCATGCTCGGCGGAGATCTACATGAAACTGAGAGCTTAATTGTGACAAGTACAAGCGAATTACTTTGATATCAACTGCATTACGAAACTACGTCGATACTTTCGTCACATTTTAGCTGATGTGGAACAGCGGCTCGCACTCGCCGCATCCTGTTCGCGTGTACTTTCACAAGCAAGAGCCCACATGAAAGCCGATACTCTGTTTTCGAGTTCAGATTGTTCCGGGAAATACGAGCAGCTTGTTTTAGCATGTACTCCAATTGTAGTTCTCAACCAGTGCGTCACGAACGGTGACGATGCGTTGAGGGCGAGCTTAAGAAAAGTCGCAACGCAGCCGATATTTCATTCATATATATGGCGAAATTTCTTCATTTATGCTGCAAACGTGGGCTTGCAGTCTCGCTCAGTAGCAGGCCAGTCACTCGCTGCTCAATTTTCCAGCCTTGCGCGTTCACTTCTCAAGCTACTGAGCCAATCTTTGAGCGAGCTGAGCTTTCAGCAACGGCGCCGCCCGCGGGCTCGCTGGCCAACGAAATGCGCGCTGCTCTCTGGCTGCCCTAGTCATCGCTAAGCTTAGTCTATTTCACATCGATTCCTTAGCTGGGTGCGCTTCGGAACTGCCTAGCACTGAGGTGGTACCATTCGGCACTGTTTTACTATGAACCCTGCGGCATAGTGAAATGTGCTCGGTTTCCGCGACCCCTTCAGGAGCGGAGCTAGGTGAGGCCAGGCGAGCTCCAATGGGGTAGCAGCAAACTGGCTGTGGGAGGAAATTTGTATTGCTGTTATCGCTTCTACCAACGATTCGATACTGGCTAACGATACTCTATCAGAGAATACTGTATGGACGTGAACAAACAATAGCAGTGCATTTTTCGTACCCCGGCAGCCGGCATCCAGGCTGGCAGGCCGGCCCTAAGAAGCGCGCTCTTACGCTTTTATGGCCGTGGTGCACGTCAAAACAGCCACGACATTCTCCTCTTCGCTCAGGTTGTCGTAGCACACTGTTAGTAGCGAGGGACCAGAACACTTCAGAGGACCGAACACGAGGGCGCAGGACACTGGACCAAAGCGGGCGACTGACGTCAGTCCCAAGACTTCTCATTTCACGTGAGAATCAAACGAGCAGGCGACCCGCATGTCACCCTTGTAGGTGTGAAGAACGGTGTCGCGGAGCTGCTGTTTGATAGCAAACGACTGCTGGTCGCATGCGTTTTGCTACTTGCACGTGTGAATGGGCATTAAGTGCGCTTTGCAGTAGCGAGTCGCAGAGTTCGCGCGAGTTAATAAAGCCCCTTGGTCACGGACGAGGAGCCCCGAGCAAGTACATCCTCATGGGGAAGACACTCGAATTTTTGCGGCGCGACTTCATGCCGCAGAACTCGTCACCGAATTGTTGGCGTCGCGGGCTGTAACACCACGTCAACTGACAAATATCCGGGTTCTTATTTATCCCGGAAATTACGGCGAAGGCAAGGCAGCGGTCCACGCGCGCCCTTTCTAGGCGTCTGTGTTCAAACATGCTGACGGCTGTATTAGGCCTTACGCTGCGAACGCTGTTCTCTATATATAGCCAGGTTATTGTGTCACTGTCTTGAAATTTTCAGAAATTTTCACATTTTTTTTAATATTGCCGTAAAAATATTTTTGTTCATATTTTATGATAAGCATGCAGCTTCCGCCGCTACAAAACTGAAAACGTGGGGACTTGACATCAGAGTCGCCTTGAACAATTATACAGACAACAGGTCATGTGTGCATATACATACATGCTGCGTTTGTGATAGCAGGACGATTACTACGAGTCATCTTCCAGCTTTTTCGCGATCAGGTTACTCTCACTACGCTTCGTTAGGCGACCCGTACATGTGCCCTCAGCCATTTCTTCGCATGTGGTAGTGGGTACAGTATGTTACATGGCGAGACGCACACGTCGCAGCAGCCACGAAGACGCTGACATTCGGTAGCGCCATTCGTTGCGCTCACGCCGACTGGCATGCAGATGCTCGCGTGGCTGGCAGGTTGCCGCCACCGCAAGCAGGGACACATTGACAGGCACCGCTGGCTTTGTCGCTGGTGCATTACAGCTTTCTGGGTTTTTAAAGACGCGTTACTCTTGAGCGTGTTCGTAATTCTTTCGCTCACACTGTCATGCGCGAACTACAGGGAAGAGTGCGTGCGAGCGGTGCCGCTCCTCCCCGCCAGTTCTCGTGCGGGAAGATAGGTCTCAGGAAGCGAGTTGTAAACTCTAGCTGCGTTTATGAATTAACAATTCATTTCGTTTGATGGCCGTCGCCAATCAACCAGAGCAACCCGCATCGTATTCGTGGCTCGCCAGGGTGGAACCGATCTAACACCCTATTGTTGAATGTCAGCCTATCGCTCTCACACGATGGCGGAACAGAATTTCGAGAATTACGAGAATTATCATCTACAGCAATCTGTCGCACGAGACATGCCTCGAAGGTATATGTCGCGGGACAGAACCCACGACAGGCTGTTGTGCCGCGCGACAGATCTCACGATAGGCACTGTTGTAGCATGAAAATAAGTGTGCTAGAAGTCTGTCGAGCGACTCAACCCACGACAGGCAACTGTGTCGAGGCACGCAGGCCCTGTCGCGCGGCACGACTCTCTCTGTCGCACGACAGCGCCTGCGACAGTAACCCGTCGCACGGCAAATCATGCGACAGGCACCTTCTGTGCACGACAAAATGCAGGATTGATGACTGTCGTGCGCGAGAACCCACTACAAACACCTTTGTCGCGCAAAAGAACCCTCGACAGAAGCCCCTCTCGCACGGCACAACGCAATACAAGAAAGCTTTTCGCGCGACAGAAAATTCTCTCCAGCGTTTTGATCAGGTTAGAACGATCAACTTTTTAGATTTATTAATTCGTCCGAAATTGGCCTTTTGTAAAAATAAACCGTGTACAATCATGGGCGAATTAAGAGATCCAACGAAAAAATTCTGGTCCCCCAGAAAGCGTCTACTTGGAAAACTTGGAAAACTGTACGTCTACTTGGAAAACTGTACGGAGGCGGAGGAGACGCGCGTGTAGTGAATACGGTGCTGTCTTAGATGGTTGCTTTAGAGACATGCGCTGGGGTGTCCATTCCTTTCGGTTGTACACCAAGATATGTGAGAAAGGCATTTCCTTTCCTTAAAACCAATTTTCATTTCATTTCATTTTCCTTAAGGCCCTTACGGCGTGGTTCGGGTATCCACCAAGATATGAGAGAGACAGGCGTCGTTTCCTTTCCTTAAAGCAAGTTTTCTTTTCATTTTCCTTCTCTTACGGCGTGGTTCGGATGTCCACCGAGATATGAGTGTCTCCTGGTGCACTGCTTGTGTTTTGTTTATTTTTATTTCTGATATTTTATTTCTTTCATTTCTTCTTTTATTCTCGTTTCTGTGCATATTTCTATTTTTTTTTATTATGGAGTCGGCGGCCACCTGCGCTGCGCGTGACGCCGCTCGGTTTCGCGCATGCGCAGCAGTGGCAAATCTGGCCTCCGGCCCACGCGAAGCGCGGTGTTTACGAGCCTAGTGAAGCTTTTCGCTTCAAAAAAGATTAAAATGCTTCGAAGGGAATGGCGTGACACTCGTCCTAACTGCTGCAGACGAATCGGCAGGGAGAAATCGCCTTGAGGGCGGCCTTAGAAACCAAGAATCATGATTGTCGCAATCGCTGGAGGGAGGGGTGGGGAATAGCCTGTTTGGCCGCCGTCATGCAATGCTTCCCAGTTTCCGCGCTTTCCGCCCGTTGTCCGTTTGTAAACTGCCAATCACATTGGGGGGTGTTTATCGTTTGACGGGATCTCCGGCGGGAGTGGCGAGCTCGGCGAAATTGGCAGAAAGCCAACAGATGTGCACCCTTCCCACATGGGTTGGCGGGTGTTGTGATTCTTTAACACAACAAGGGTCTTAATTCACACGGGTTACAATCAACATAGACCGATATCTGGCCGCACAGATCACAGTTTGGGGGTGTCTCTCCCACACCACACAAACGCACATATGACCATTGCTGCTGGGGCAAATGCTGGGGCAGCGGCTCCATCTACTGCGCACCATACACACATGTGGTTGTTTTTTCTTCTGCTTTTCCAATCAATTAGCTTTAAGCGATAACATTTTCAGTAATATTCTAAAATCATCAACACCACAAAATAAATAAATAAATTTAAAAAAATCCCCCGTGCCCCTTGGTTTCTGTGGCTGTTGGCTTCTTTCATATTTATAACGAGCCCCTCATCCCCTTCTCTTGTTTGCTTAATTGCTTAGCGAGGGCCTCGGTTCTGGCAGCCTTGACGCCATAGGAGGCATAAGAGGGTTCTCACGCAGCTTCCACCCTCTCCGTTCGATGACGTTCTACGTCACACTTGCGGTAACTCAGGGCGTTCCACGTCCGCCGCTTATGAACTTGGGTGGCACTGATGAACACTCTCAAGGTTATGGTAGAGAGAGGGTGCGGTAGATGGTCCTTGGCGATCACAAAATGAACAAGGGAGGGGAAAACCTCAGGTTGCTAGAGACAACGTTTCGACAAGGGGACTTGTCTTCGTCTGGGTTAGGTTAAGTTAGGTTACTTGTAAACATAAATACCCGCGAAGCCAGAAGAATTGATAGCCGTCACCGTAGCTCAGAGGTAGAGCACCGGACGCGTAATTCGGAGGTCGTGGGTTCGGATTCCACCAGCGGCATGTGGTTGTTTTTTCTTCTGCTTTTCCAATCAATTAGCTTTAAGCGATAACATTTTCAGTAATATTCTTTCGCGCGTGTGTGTGTGTGTGTGTGTGTGTGTGTGTGTGTGTGTGTGTGTGTGTGTGTGTGTGTGTGTGTGTGTGTGTGTGCGTGCGTGTGTGCGTGTGTGCGTGTGCGCGTGTGCGCGTGTGTGCGTGTGCGCGTGTGCGCGTGTGTGCGTGTGCGCGTGTGCGCGTGTGCGCGTGTGCGCGTGTGCGCGTGCGTGCGTGCGTGCGTGTGTATACATACATACATACATAGCACTCCAGCCGCCGCGGTGGCTCAGTGGCTATGGTGCTCGGCTGCTGTCCCATAAGACGCGGGTTCGATCCCGGCCGCGGCGGCTGGAATTTCTTTGGAGGAGAAATTCTAGAGGCCCGTGTACTGTGCGATGTCAGTGCACGTTAAAGAACCCCAGGTGGTCGAAATTTCCGGAGCCCTTCACTACGGCGTCTCTCATAGCCTCAGTCGCTTTGGGACGTTAATCCCCATAAACCAAACCATACATAGCACTCCACCTTCCTTGAGAAGGTTATCGGTAACGTAGAAGCCTGAGAACAGTTCGAGATGAACGTTTCGAAGATGGCTTCGCTGCAGCTTCCAATGTGCTTGGGGCACTGGCTACGTCTTCCTCGGTGCTTACAGGCGTATCTGTGCACTTGATGTTGGGGCGGCCAAGTACTTTTTCACTTGGTTGTTGTGGCCGTTGAACTTTCCCATGATGGGTTACAACAGTTACCATGGGAGTGCCGTTTGTTTCATCCACTTCGCGCAAACACAAATAAGCCCTTTGCCGAAATTCTCCACTGCAACCGTGTCCCCCTTTATATATCTTGGTCCCTTTTTCTTCTCTCCAGCATGCTCTTGGGCTCTGCCAACAACTGCCTTGCGCCCTCTTTCCTCGTTTTACGAATGCAAAGGTCCAGCTTCGCTTTCGTAGGTTATGCCAACATCAGCTCACACGGTGACGTTCCATTTGAGCGGGGTGCTCTATGGTACATAAGCAGCCATTTCACTAGCCGGACCTTGAGGTCTCCACCATAGCTTTCTTGAGGCCCTCTTTCGCGGTGTGAACAGATCGTTCAGCCTAAACCATTCGATGCTGAATGGAAAGTAGCTGTCCGGAAGTGCTTAACGTCGTTTCCCCGAACAAATTTTTGAAACGTTTGGCCAGTAAATGGTGTTCCATTGTCTGTTACAATGCATCTTGGCAGCCCAAACCATGCAAAAATATTCCTCAAGTGCTCTAAAATATGTTCAGCTGTGGCAATTCGCACGATAACAATTGATTACCATTCACAATTATAAGGAGCATTTCTCCTTTATATGATTCAGCTTAATCAGGGTGCACACGTTCACAACATTCACTTGGCTCTGGCCATGACATTGGTTCTGTCCTTGTTGGCATTGGAAAATTGTGCAGACCCTGTGCGCTCTGTCGAGCACACTTTTCTATATCGGTATCCATTCCTGGCCACCAAATCAAAGACGTTGCCATGCCTTTCATGACGACCATTCCCTCATTCGTTTCATGTAGATCTAAGTGATGCTTGTGAGCGGGAAGTGGCGCAGCGATTCAGTTTCCCCAGCATGGAAGACTTCTATATGTGCTCAGCTCATCCCGTCTTTGCAAGAATGGCTGTAAGCTTTGTCTGGTGTGCTTTGTGGCCATTCATCTTTGACCAACTGCAGCACTTGGCTTAGGGTTTGATCACTGCTACTGTAGTGCTGGAGTATATTCGTTGACACACTTAGCTTTTCCAGGCTTGAGACTGAATTCACCAGCTCCGGTGGTTCTGGTGGATCTATATTAGGCACTGTCAGTGGTAGCCTGCTCATAGCATCTGCGCTTCTACTGCGACATCCCGGTTGATGCTCAGTAGTATATAAAAGCCTACAAAAACTGCAAAGCATGATCAATCAGTTAGACAGGCAGAGCAGAACGGTGGGGCTAAGAATTAGCATGCAGAAAACCAAAGTAATGTTCAACAACCTAGCAAGGGAACAGCAGTTCGCAATTGGTAGCGAGGTGCTGGAAGTAGTAAGAGAATATGTCTACTTAGGGCAGTAGTGACCGCAGATCCGGATCATGAGAGGGAAATAACTAGAAGAATAAGAATGGGTGGACCGCATATGGCAGGTTCTCTCAGATCATGAATGGTAGCTTACCAATATCCCTGAAGAGAAAAGTATACAACAGCTGTATTCTACCGGTACTCACCTATGAGGCAGAAACGTGGAGGCTAACAAAGAGGCTTCAGCTTAAGTTAATAACAACGCAGCGAGCTATGGAAAGGAAAATGTTAGGTGTAATGCTAAGAGATCGGAAGAGGGCGGAGTGGGTGCGGGAACAAACGCGGGCTAATGACATCTTAGTTGAAATCAAGAGGAAGAAATGGGCTTGGGCAGGGCATGTAATCCGAAGGCAAGATAACCGCTGGTCCTTAAGGGTAACGGAGTGGATTCCAAGAGAAAGCAAACGTAGTAGGGGACGGCAGAAAGTTAGATGGGCGGATGAGATTTAGAAGTTTGTGGGGATACAGTAGCGGCAACTGACAAAGGACAGGGTTAATTGGAGAGACATGGGAGAGGCCTTTGCCCTGCAGTGGGTGTAGTCAGTTTGATGATGATGAGTATAAAAGGGTAGACGTGCAGGCTAGTTGGTGAACCATGATTCTTTAAAGCAGCGCAAAAGACAGGGACACTTTGAAAAGACAGGGTGTCTTTTCTATCTGTGTCCCTGTCTTTTGCGTTGTTTTAAAGAATCAGTAGTATATGTGTACGCTCTTTAAGTGCGAGTGCCCTACGCTGGATGCATGAAGCAGTTATGGCTGGAATTGCTTTATCTTAACGAAATATGCCGAGCAGTGGCTCATGACCACTGATTAGGACAAAGCTGCGACATCACCAGTAGTCTCTGAAGTGTGGCACCAAAAATAATGGCTAGTGCCTTCTTTTTCTGATACCAGCAGTTTCGCTCTGCCGGTGTGAGAGTTCGAGATACTAATGATAGTGAGAATTCCAACCCTTTTTCACAATGTGAAAGCACCGTGCCTACACCGTACGGTGAAGCATCACAGGCTAGCACGAGTTCCTTGGAGGGTCGTAGTGTGCCAACACTTCTGCCTCCATGATGGCTTCCTAGTTTTTGACAAAGGCTTTTAGTTCTTCGTCCGCCAACCTCCAGTGACTCTTCTTGTGAAGCAGTGCATACAAAGTTGCTATTAGCGTCGACAGGTTCGGTAGAAACTTTCCGTAGTATGACAGGAGCCAATGAAGGATCTCAGCTCGCTAACGTCCTTGTGCTCGGGTGCTTTACTGATGGCTGCTGTGTTTTTCTTTGATGGTTGAAGACCAGTGGCATTGACCTCATGGCCCAGGTAAGCAAGAGATGGTTTCAAGAACGCGCACTTCTCCTGTTTGAGCCTGAGCTCTGACTCCGTGATTCATTGCAGAACTTTGCGCTGTTCTGAAGGCGCTCTGAGTCCGTCCTTCCTGTCACCAAAACATCGTCTGGTTAGACAAGACGTGCCAGGGATGTCACGAAGCGTTTCCTCTATTTTCTCGTAAAGGGAAGGGGTGATGGAACACCAAATGTCAGATGGTTGTACGCAAAAAGACCTCTATCCGTGTTCTTCGCCAGTACCTTGCTGGTTTCATCATCCACGGGCACCTGAAATTAAACTTGTAAAACTTGACTCCGCCTTCCAAGAATGCAAATATGTCTCTACTTTAGCCAATGGATACTGTGCAGTCACCACTGCTGGATTGACACCGATCTTATAGTCTGCGCAAATCCTGATATTCTGGCCGTCTGCTTTGAGTACTGGTACAATGGGCGAAGGCCAATCGAATGGTCCAATGGTGTGACGGTGTTTTCGCGTTATAGACGCTGAAGTTCATTTTTAACCTCGGCGCGAAGAGCATATGGCAGTGCGCGAGATCTGAAGTATCGAGGCTGTCCGTTGTGTCGAACGTTGATGTGCACTGGTGGTGCTTTCACTGTCCTGCAGTCCGATCTGAAGGTCTCTTGAAACTCCTGCAGCATCTCTTGTACTTTCCCCGCAGTGGTGCGTTCGAGCAACGTCGCACTTACTTGATGAGGTAGGAGGTCAATGCTGTGAGCCAATCCCTGCCACACAGGTTAGGGCTCTTGCAGGCTACAGCAAGTGCTGTCTGCTGACATACAATCTTGCCAAGACATAAATCAACTACCAGCATTCCCTGCATAGGTATTGTTCCACCAATACAGTTAAGCTTGATGTGTGTGCGTGAAAGCCCTGGTAAAACGCCTTGGTGCTGCAGATAAGTTTCTATTGAGATTAGCGAAACTGGCGAACCTGAAGCTAACTCTCTTTTCAATGGCACTTTGATAATGAACGTCACTCCGATTGGCTTCAGGGGTAAGAAAAGAACGGTAGCGCAACCAAGACGAACACAAGAGAGGACCACACAGGACTAGCGCTACTGTTCTTTTCTTACAACACGCACCATCTAGCCAACAAAAAGTTCTTCTAATGGCTTCAGGGGTGACGCCGCTTGCAAAAATTTATGGTTGTACTCAGGTAGCTTCCCAGTCGGGTGCACTGTGTTCACTTCAGTTTTGCTCTGCTTCTTACCCTTTGCAGCGCCTGATGACCTTCTTTGTTGCACTTCTAATACGTGTTGATGTGCTTTCATTCCGGAGGCCTGTGAATGCGGGCTCCGAAGCGTACACACGGTGTGGACTTCTCCTGATGCCTGGTCGTGATTTTGCCTCTTGGATATAGGTCTTAACCTTTCTGGCACTGGACCCTTCTAGGTGCTTTTTCGTGCACTTGACATAATTTGCCGAGCCTTCTTGAACTGGGTAAGTGGGCATGTCCGAGTGACCCTTTCGCAGCTCGCTTGGGTTAAGTACCGCCGCGTCGGCCGTTCTTGCGATCTAAGGAGCTTTATCCAGGGTGACCTTTATGTGGACTAACAACCACTGCTTCATGGCTTTGTCACGAATCCCGCACCCAAGCCTGTCTCTCAGCATGCGGTTCAGCGCTGTACCGAAGTTGCACTGTTCCACCATTTTCCGGAGCTCGGCAACGAACACCGCGACACTTTCATTCTCTAGCGGTACTCTGGTAAGGAAGCGAGAACTTTTGGCTGTCTCCGTACGAGCAGGCCTGAAGTGGCTCTTGGGAGTAGCCGTGAGTTCTTTCAACTTCTTCTACTTTGGCGTCGCGGGCGCTAGCAAACTATGGTAGGAGCATAGCGTGCGTGCTTGTGCCGACCG
The DNA here is from genome assembly GCF_055824585.1 of Amblyomma mixtum. Classification (NCBI taxonomy): domain Eukaryota; kingdom Metazoa; phylum Arthropoda; class Arachnida; order Ixodida; family Ixodidae; genus Amblyomma; species Amblyomma mixtum. Next base: position 419,021,547 of record NC_143014.1, on the reverse strand, counting down.
TAGACAAAAATATCCACTTGCTTTTTTCGTCGTCTTCGATCCCGTTAGCATCGAATATCGCATCTAGTCATTCCATGTACGACAATCAAGGCTGTTGGCTGTCGTACTCCTCGACTCGACGAAACGTCGCTATGTTTGTGCGTGAACGAAGCGTGCTTCACTTCTTACTTTAAACTGCGCAAAAAAAACACACACACAAAGGTAGAAGGCACGACACGAGCGCACATTATCAACTAAAATTTTTATTTTAGGGACAGGTGCTTATAAAAGGTCGAAAATAACCCAGGACATAGACGCATAGAAACAAACGCAAAACAATCACAAAAATTTGCGCGTGCACTGTCAATTCATTCATACAAAACAAAGCATAAAACAAGGAATAAAACCAACAGGCAGCATCCGGTCAGACCAACGTTGCGTACTGCCTACTTGTGTTACGAAAATTGCGTAGGAAAGGTATCTCCTCATCTAGCCGGCCGTGAAGGCGAAGCGACGCATGCATCTGCTTTTTTCTTGATGAGATATGCTTTCACTATATCCCTGCATGTTTGGTCTCGGTGTCTGAATAAGATTCTGGTGTTATTCAGATGTGGAAAGGATCCATGGCAATTCCTGCAGTAGCCGCCGCGGTAGTTCAGTGGTTATGGTGCTCGGCTGCTGACCCAAAGAACGCGGGTTCGATCCCAGCCGCGGTGGCTAGAATTTATTTGGTGGAGAAATTCTAGCGGCCCGTGTACTGTGCGATGTCAGTGCACATTAAAGAACCCCAGGTGGTCGAAATTTCCAGAGCCCTTCACTACGGCGTCTCTCATAGCCTGAGTCGCTTTGGGACGTTAAAACCCCATAAACAAACAATTCCTGCAGTGAAAAGCAAGGTTAGACGAGACCGCGGCCTTCAAAAACCTGCGGTG